>NC_053028.1:245026657-245225364 GCF_003073215.2 Triticum urartu | reverse complement strand
TGAGTTTCCAAAGCCTTATCAAGGATCTTTTTGTACATGTTTGCCATGGAGTTGTGGTCTTTCTTCTTGGTGGCATACACATCCAAGTCATCTTCATGTTCTTCGGGGGCATTGATTAGCTTGGCCCACTCCTCAACTGTGGATTGGTACCTGGTACCCTCAGACATCCATACTATCCTCCCATCTGGATAGAAGTGGGCAGTGGAGTAAAACTGCATGATCAGCTCATCATTCCATTTGGTGAGCTTTTGTCCAACGAATTCATCTACTCCACATGCCTTAAAGCTGTCATAAACTCCTGGGAAGTGATCTTCATTTTTCTGGATGTATTCCCAATCGACCCAGTTCATGTCACATACAATGGGCTTCTTGTCAAGCAAAATTGTCTCATAGAAGTCTTATTGTTCCTTTGTATGGAACATGTAGTCAACTGCAGTCCTCCTCCTAACAGCATAGGGATCAGACTGTCTCCACAATCTCAGTCCTGCATCTTTCCTGATGTGCATGTCCTCAGCGACTGGATGAGCATCATTGTGGTCAGGAATTTTGGGCTTCTACTTCCTCAAAACAAGAGAATCATCTTCCTCTTCTTCAGCTTCAGGCACTGGGGCCTTGTTCTTATCCTCAGTAGGTATACTCCTGGTGTTCCTCTTGGGCTTTGGGGGTTTCTGAGCAGCAGCCTTGGGAGCAGATTTGGGCTTAGATGGAGCAGCCCCTGACTTAACTGCATCTCACATAAGCTTCTGAGACTTGGGAGCTGGTGCAGCATCCTCTTCCTCCCCCTCTTCCTCTGGATCTTTCATAATGGAGGATCTACCAAGCACTCTGGCAGTGGTCTTCTTGACCCTTTCCTTCCTTTTCTTTCCTTCTCCAACTACCTCTTCTGTTGGCTTGGAGGTTTCAACAGTTGAGGCTCTAACCTTTAAGGTTGGCACCCTGTTGGCAGGGGCCTTCTTGTGCAAGCCAGACTTAGTTGATGCAACTGTGCCATACTCCTTCTTCAACACCTTCTTCTGGGAGCTGACTTCCTCCTCAACAGCCACATAATCCTCATCTTCAAAATCTGAGGTTTTTCTTCTTCCTTGACCTGGTGGCTGCTTTGGGCAAGTTGCTTGGTGTGCTCCTGCTGCCATCATCAGAAGTACTAGAGGGACTAGTGCCCTCACTCAATTGCACATGTTCCTCTGACTTTTTTTGGCTGTCGCTCTGGTCAGACATCTCTGCAAACTTACAGACAGCAGACCCTGTGAATAGATATAAACGAGGTAGAGTGGATGAGCATCACAAAGTGCAGAGTTTTTGCAAAAAGGGTGCCTTAAAAATTTAGTTTTAGTTCTTCACAGAAAGCATTTCGGAGCTACCAATTTGTAAACTCGGTGATACCGAAGCAGCTTTTGGAACCTAAACTAGTGAACTCGGTCAGACCGAGTCATAGTTCGGTGGCACCGAGACTGCTAGGGTTTCACAAAGAATCGAACTCGGTCACACTGATTTGCAGTTTTCGGTCAGACCAAAAGTGCAACTGCAATGGACTAAGCCAAATCAGTGAGACCGATTTCTACAATTCGATCGGTCCGAAATGAGTTCGGCGGAGACCTAACCCTAAATTTTCAAATCCAATCTAATCTAGAGGATGTTTTCAGTGGATAGATTGATTGCATACGTGGTCATGAACATGGCAAAGTAATGTGCTTCGAATCGGAGTTAAAAGAGTAGCACAAAGGATCGAACTCGTACCCTAATTCGGCGGAGTTAGCTACGGCGGCAACGGAGGGGCGGAAATCCGTTGACGGTGATGGAAACCAGCGGCGGGAGATCGCTGGCGGCGAGAGGACGATCCGGAGACCCGAGGCGGCAGAGCAGGACACGCGCGGGCTGAGAGGTTTTGAAGAAATTTCCAAAATCTCACCCTCGGGTATATATATCCCAACCCTGTCGATGTGACCGAGTGGAACAACTCGATGGCGCCGAGATGCAAAATCGCAAGCGGTTGCTGCAACTCGGTGTGACCGAAAAGTTCAAATCGGTTGCACCGAGATTGAAAACCTAGATCAACTTAGTGATCTCGGTGTGACCTAAATGGATGACTTGGTCATACCGAAATGCACAAATAGGTTTTGGAAGTTTAAGTCTATGACGAATCGGGGACTCCAAGTGCTCCTCACATGGAGTGGTTCGAATCTGACTTGATCAAACATTGTGATGTAGCATGAATAGAGTTTGAGAAAAGAAAAGCATAGATAGCTAGAGGAGGTTCTTAGGCATTCTTGTCCATCCATTTGGCAAAAAAGCCAAACAATCAAAGCAACAAATGGATGTCCTCGAATGAGTAAAATATGCATCCAACATGCTCACACAATAAAATAACAAATGAAATATGTGACAAAGCATGCACAATCACTCTAGCATCTATCAAGCAATTTGGCGATGACTAGGTCATCTATATATGAGTATATTGACTTAGGAGTCAAATGAGAACATTTGATCATAGGTCATACTCATCGTTTAAGCACAAGTGGGGTTGCCACTTTTACATAAAGCATTGTTGTGCTCACATCATTAGAGTTGCTTTAGCTCAATTGATTAGAGTAAAGCTCCCCCTAGATGTGATATCCCCCCTAAGAGGGATGAGCTAACCTTGGGTTTTGTCGATGATGACTTCATGTAGGTGTTGAAGATGTAGATGCTCAATGTTGATGTAGATCATTCGGAGCAATCTTTTGGAGTGAGTTGCACTTTCAATACCTACATGGGTTAGTCCCACAAGGAACAAACAAGGATATCCATAGACATAGAGTGATGTTCACATAGGATGATGTCCATGAAAGCATTAGGTTACCTTGTCCCTTGTCTTACCAACAAGAGGGTTTGTGACTCCTTGAACTAGTGCAAGATATGGAAGTTGTTTGCACTTGTCCTTGCCAAGATGATAAGAGTGAAGTATGTTGGCGGAGTCACCCTCAAGAACTCTCTAGTTCTTCTTCTTAGGGATCCACACCATCACATTATAATTACTCCAAAAAGCATTATTATGGATAAAAACATTGTAAATAACAGTAAGAAAACATGATGCAAAATGGACGTATCAACTCCCCCAAGCTTAGACCTCGCTTGTTCTCCAGCGAAAACCGAAGTCGAAAAACATGTCCACATGCTTTGAGAGAGAGGTGTCGATAAAAACAAAATACAGACATAGAAGCATCATGTTGATTATTATAACAACAACAAGATTAAACAAAGGACTCTTATCATAGAACTTTCATCATATACTTCCTATGAATAAGTAATAGTTCATCACACAATCGAAGTATAGAGCAAAAACTTTATTAGAAACTAACAAACTAGGTTCTCAGTCAACTTTGCAACTACAATTCATCATCTTTTCAGGAAGAGTCACATGTCGGAGCCTTTAAAGCAAGTCCACATACTCAACCATCATATAGTCTTCTATGATTGCTAACACTCACCTTGTACCCATGAACAAAACATTTCAATCGGACACATAGAAATATAGGGGCTTATAATTTTGCCTCCCAACATGCTCACCTCAAGGGTGATGTCAACAATAATAACTCATGCTATCTATATTCAACTGGACATAAGTGCCTAGATCTTTCCTCACCACATGATGCTTGCCAAAAGAGAAAATAAAAAGGAATAGAGGGAAAACTTTGACTCTTTGCATAAAAGTAAAGGATAGGCCCTTGGCAGAGGGAAGTAGAGGTTGCCATGTGCTTATTTGTTTGTATGCTAAATCCCTTAGTGCAAGAGAATGTCATGTTGTATTACCCCTTAAGATGACAACCTTTATTATGCAGTCTGTCGCTTTTATTCTTTGTCATCCAAGTTCGTACAACGCTCAATTTTCTCTTACACTAAATGATCTCACACTTTTAGAAGCAATTTTTATTTCCTTTTTGCACCGATGACAACTTACTTGAGGGATCTTGTTCAATCCCTAGGTAGGTATGGTGGACACTTGAAAAGATTTGGGTTTAAGGGTTTTTGGATGCACAAGTAGTATCTCTACTTAGTACATAATTTTTGGCTAGCAAAGATAGGGGGCAAGCATCACATGTTAAAGGATCTATGACAATATGACTTCTATGCGAATATAAACAAACATAAACCATTAAGTTGTCTTCCTTGTCCAACGTCAATAATTTTGGCATATAATATTTTGATGAGGGCTCACAATCACAAAAGATTTCTAGGATAGTATATCTATATGTGAATCTTCTCTTCCCTTATTAATTCTTTCATGAGTTGCATCATTGACTAATGCTATGTTTGTCAATCTCTAATAATATTTCCTTACTTATACTTTTCCTTATGTGGTGGTATCACCTACCATAGGATTAGTGTATGATCTTTTCATTAACTCTATCCTTTCTTTATTTCCTACTTTCTTGTTTCTTTTATTTTCTTTATTTGCAACATGAGAGTAATGAAAACAAAAGCTCATACTAAACTTTATTTCATCTAAAGCAAAATATTGAACTAAGATAAATAAAAGCAAAAAGATAGTGGGATGATACGATACCGGGGCACCTCCCCCAAGCTTGGCGGAAGCCAAGGGAAGTTCCCATACCTGATACTCATTTTTCCTTTGGTGATGAAGAAGAGGCCTTGTCCTCCTTTGATTACGTCTGTAGGCTCCTCCCTCTTTGTCTCGGTCTTCATCAGCCAAGCATCTTATTCCATGTGGTTGGAGGAGTAGGAAGACATGATGCCTAGCTTGACAAATCTGACCAGAAACAACGAGAAAAGAAAGCAAAGGATTTTCTCCGTGATATGGTGGTTAATAGGGTCGGGAAGTATATATATATACACACACACGTTGGAGGACAAGCATGTGGAAGAAAAACAGAGTACATGAGGTGTCCCAGGTGGGCACAACCCACCTGGGCACGCCAGGAAAGCCTGGCGCGCCTTGGTGTATTGTGCCCACCAGGGGACGCTTCCTGGGAGTTTCCTTATTTCTGAAATTTTAAAATATTCTAAAACTAATAAAAAAATATTTGCAGATTTTTCGGAGTCTGTTTGCTTATCACACTACGTACCTCCTTATTTTGACAATTCTGGAGTGTTCCGGAAGGACTCTTTTATGTATTCTTCCGGAGTGAAGTTTGGATAATAATGCTTTCAACATTAATAGGCGTACCTGAGATATAATGCTTTATTCGTTGTCCATTGACAACCTTTGGGTTAGTACCTTCGGAATTATTTATTTTGATGGCACCGGACCGGTAAACCTCCTCGATGACATAGGGGCCTTCCCATTTGGAGAGGAGTTTTCCTGCAAAGAATATGAAATGAGAGTTGTACAAAAGAACGTATTCTCTGACTTTAAACTCACGCTTTTGAATTCTTTTGTCATGCCATCATTTAACTTTTTCTTTGAATAACTTTGCATTTTCATATGCTTGGGTTCTCCATTCATCTAATGAGCTTATATCAAATAACCTCTTTTCACCAGCAAGTTTGAAATCATAATTGAGTTCTTTAATTGCTCAATAAGCTTTGTGTTCTAACTCAAGAGGCAAATGCCAAGCTTTTCATAAACCATTTTATAAGGAGACATACTGATAGGATTTTTATATGTTGTCCTATAAGCCCAAAGTGCATCCTATAATTTCTTAGACCAATTCTTCCTCGACCTATTGACAGTCTTTTGCAAAATTAATTTTATTTCTCTATTGCTAAGTTCAACTTGACCACTAGACTGAGGATGATAGGGTGATGCAGTTCTATGGTTAACATCATACTTAGCAAGCATTTTACGGAAAGCACCATGAATAAAGTGTGAACCACCATCAGTCATTAAATATCTAGGGACTCCAAACCTTGGGAAAATAACTTCCTTAAGCATTTTAATAGAGGTGTTGTGATCAGCACTCCTAGTTGGGATAGCTTCTACCCATTTAGTAACATAATCAACAACAACCAAAATATGTGTATATCCATTAGAGGAAGGAAAAGGTCCCATGTAATCAAATCCCCAAACATCAAATGGTTCAACAGCAAGTGAATCGTTCATAGGCATCTCTTGACGCTTACTGATATTGCCTATTCTTTGGCATTCATCACAAGATGAGACATACTTACGAGCATCCTTGAAGAGAGTAGGCCAATAAAATCCAGACTGTAATACCTTATGAGCGGTTCTATCTCCAGCATGATGCCCTCCATAAGCTTCGGAGTGACATTTCCGTAGGATTTGTCCCTATTCATGCTCAGGTACATAGCGTCTAATAATACCATCTACTCCTTTATAAAGATGTGGGTCATCCCAAAAGTAATGTCTTAAATCATAGAAGAATTTTTTTTCTTTTGTTGATACGTAAAGCTAGGTGGCAAATATTTAGCAACAATGTAATTAGCATAGTCAGCATACCAAGGATTACCATTAGCAACATTTATTGCAGCTAACTGCTCATCAGGAAAACTATCATCAATAGGAAGTGGATCATCAAGCATTTTTTCAAGCCTAGAAAAGTTATCAGCTACAGGGTTCTCAGCTCCCTTTCTATAAATAATATGCAAATCAAATTCTTGCAACAAGAGAACCCAATGAATAAGTCTAGGTTTAGCATCTTTCTTTTCCATAAGATATTTAATAGCAGCATGGTCTGTGTGAACAGTTACTTTGGAATCAACAATATAAGGTCTAAACTTATCACAAGCAAGCACCACTGCTAAGAATTCTTTTTCAGCAGTAGCATAATTTCTTTGAGCACTGTCTAGAGTTTTACTAGCATAATGAATAACATTCAATTTCTTATCAACTCTTTGTCCTACAACAGCACCAACAACATAATCACTAGCAGCACACATGATTTCAAAAGGCAAATTCCAATCAGGAGGTTGAACTATAGGTGCAGTAATTAAAGCTTTCTTGAGTGTTTCAAAGGCTTCAAAACAATCATCATTAAAGACCAAAGGAATATCCTTTTGCAAAAGATTTGTGAGTGGCCTAGAAATTTTAGGAAAGTCTTTGATAAATCTCCTATAGAAACCAGCATGACCTAAGAAACTACGAATACCTTTGATGTCCTTGGGACATGGCATTTTCTCAATAGCATAACCTTAGCTTGGTCCACATCAATACCTTTTTCAAAAAATTTATGACCCAAAACAATGCCTTCATTTACCATAAAGTGGCACTTCTCCCAATTCAAGACAAGATTTGTTTGTTCACATCTCTACAAAACTCGATCAAGATTACTTAAACAATCGTCGAAAGACTTCCCATAAATAGAAAAGCCATCCATGAAGACATCAACAATCTTTTCACAAAAGTCAAAGAATATAACCATCATACATCTTTGAAAGGTAGCACGTGCATTACATAAACCAAAAGGCATACGTCTATAAGCATAGGTTCCAAAAGGACAAGTAAAAGTGGTCTTTTCTTGATCAGGTTGAGAAACAGGTATTTATGAAAAGCCAGAATATCCATCAAGGAAGCAAAAGTGTGTGTGCTTAGATAATCTTTCAAGCATTTGATCAATAAAAGGCAAAGGGTAATGATCTTTTCTAGTTGCTTTATTTAATTTTCTAAAATCAATTACCATTCTATAGCCTGTAACAATTCTTTGTGGAATAAGTTCATTTTTATCATTAGGAACAACAGTAATACCTCCCTTCTTAGGAACACAATGAACAAGACTTACCCATCTACTATCAGCTATAGGATAAATTATACCTGCTTCCAGAAGTTTTAATATTTCCGTTCTTACCACCTCTTTCATCTTCGGATTCAACCGACGTTGGTGATAAACAACTGGTTTAGCATCAGGTTCCATATTAATTTTGTGCTGACATAGAGTGGGACTGATGCCCTTTAAATCATCAAGAGTATATCCAATAGCAGCTCGGTGCTTCCTTAGAACTTTCAATAATTTTTCTTCTTCATGTTCTGAAAGGTTAGCACTGATAATAACAGGATATATCTTCTTTTCATCTAGATAAGCTTATTTCAAAGTGTCTGGCAATTGTTTCAATTCAAACACATGATCACCTTTGGGTGGAGGAGGACCTCCTAGAGTTTCAATAGGCAAATTGTGTTTAAGTAAAGGACGTTGTTCGAAGAAAATATTATCCATTTCATTTCTTTCATGCATATGTAAATCATTCTCATGGTCTAGCAAGTATTTCTCTAAAGGATCAGTAGGTGGCACAACAATAGAAGCAAGACCAATGAATTCATCCTTACTAGGCAATTCTTTTTTCATGATAATTTCTACTAAACTTGGAAAAATTAAACTCATGAGACTCATCACCAAAGCTAACTTCCATAGTTTGTTTCTGGCAATCTATCCTAGCATTAACTGTGTTCAAAAAAGGTCTACCAAAGATAATGGGACATAAGTCATCAGATGGAGTACCAAGAACAAGAAAATCGGTAGGATATTTCGTTTTCCCACACAAGACTTCAACATCTCTGACAATCCCAACTGGTGATATAGTGTCTCTATTTGCAAGTTTAATGGTAACATCTATGTCTTCTATCTCAACAGGTGATATTTCCTCCCTAATTTCTTGATATAACTTGTGAGGAATAGCACTCACACTAGCACCCATATCACATAAACCATAATAATAGTGATGTCCTATTTTAACTGAAATGACAGGCATGCCAACAACAGGTCTATGTTTATCTTTTCCATCAGGTTTAGCAATTCTAGCAGCTTCTTCACAGAAGTAGATAACATGCCCATCCACATCTTCTTCCAAGAGATCTTTAACTATAGCAATATTAGGTTCAACTCTAATTTGTTCATCTGGTTTAGGTGTTCTACCAGAGCTTTTGTTAACCACAGTTGAAACTTTAGCATGTTCCTTTATCCTAACAGGAAAAAGGAGGTTTCTCAAAATAAGCAGTAGGAACAACTGGATCAACATTATAAAGTATAGTTTCTTCTTTAACTGATACCGGTTCTTTAATTTCTTCTTTAATAGGTGATTGATATCTAATCTACTTCTCTTTAGGGAGTTCAACATGAGTAGCAAAAGATTCACAAAAGGAGGCTACTATCTCAGAGTCAAGTCCATATTGAGTGCTAAACTTTTGAAAAGCATCGGTATCCATAAAAGATTTAACAATCATACTTAAGCTTTATACCTGACTCTTTACCTTCATCGAGTTCCCAATCTTCAGAGTTGCGTTTAATTCTTTCCAAATGATCCCAATCCATAAAAAATTCTGAATAATAATTTCTCTTGAGAGCTCATGATTGGGGCATGAATATAACATTGACTTAAGCCTCCCCCAAGCTAGAGCGATACTTTCTCCTTCACAAGGCCAAAAATTATATATATAGTTCCGATCACGATGAACTAGATGCATAGGATATTTTTTTGCTGAAACTCCAATTTCAAACGATCCCAATTCCATGATCCAATATCATCGCATAGCCTATACCACGCTAATGCTTTTACCTTCAAAGATAAAAGGGAAAACCTTTTTCATAACTTCATCCCTGAGTAAACCTGCAAGCTTAAACAATCCACCAATTTGTTCCACATGTATCAAGTGCATATCAGGATGTTCTGTTCCATCTCCTGCATAAGGATTAGCTAGCGGCTATTCTATCATACCCGAAGGAATTTCATATTCAATATTTTCAGTAGGTGCTGTAGGTTGAGGGGCAATTAATTGTAACTCTGGACGCGGTGAAGATACCCCGAACATACCCCTCAAAGAATTGTTTTCCATAGTAGCAAGTAACAATAAATTTCAGCACACTATATAAATGTTTCCTTACCTAATTCCACTTACCAAAGGTGCTTCAGCCCCCGACAACGGCGCCAGAAAATAGCCTTGATGACCCACAAGTATAGGGGATCAATTGTAGCTCTTTTCGATAAGTAAGAGTGTCAAACCCAACGAGGAGCAGAAGGAAATGACAAGTAGTTTTCAGTAAGGTAGTGTCTGCAAGTGCTAAAATTGTAAGTAGCGAGTAGTTTGGTAGCAAGATAATCTGTAACGAGCAAGTAACGATAATTGTAACAAGTATGCAGCAAGGTAGCCCAATCCTTTTGAGGCAAAGGACAGGCCAAAACACTCTTTTATGACAAGCAAAGCGTTCTTGAGGGTACACGGGAATTTCATCTAGTCACTTTCATCATATTGGTTTGATTTGTGTTCGCTACTTTGATAATTTGATATGTGGGTGGACCGGTGCTTAGGTCCTGTTCTTACTTGAACAAACCTCCTACTTATGATTAACCCTCCCGCAAGCATCCGCAACTATGAGAAAAGTATTAAGAATAAATTCTAACCATAGCATTAAACTCTAGGATCCAGTCGGTCCCTTACGGAATAGTGCATAAACTGGGGTTTAAGTTTCTGTCACTCTCGCAACCCACCATCTATTTACTACTCCACAATGCATTCCCTTAGGCCCAAATATGGTGAAGTGTCATGTAGTCGACGTTCACATGACACCACTAAGGGAATCACAACATACATACTACCAAAATATCGAACACATATCAAATTCACATGATTACTTGCAACATGATTTATCCCGTGACCTCAAGAACAAAAGTAACTACTCGCAATCAACAAACATGCTCATGATAAGAGGGGTATTAATATGCATAATGGATTTGAACATATAATGTTACACCAAATAAACCATATAGTAATCAACTACAAGTTGTAATCAACACCACTAGCCACCCCCTAGCAACAATCTATAGTTCCGGTAACAAGATTGAATACAAGAGATGAACTAGGGTTTGAGATCAGATGGTGCTGGTGAAGATGTTGATGGAGATTGCCCTCCCCAATATGGGAGAGTTGTTGGTGATGATGATGACGATGATTTCCCCCTCCGGGAGGGAAGTTCAACCGGCGGAATCGCTCCACCGGAGGGCAAAAGTGCTCCTGCCCAAGTTCCGCCTCGAGGCGGCGGCGCTCCGTCCCAAAAGTATTATTGTGATTTTTTCTAGGTCAAAACTACTTATATACCAGAAGATGGGCACTAGAGGTGGGCCGAGGAGGCCACAACCCACCAGGGCGCGCTAGGGGGGCCTGGCGCGCCCAGGTGGGTTGTGCCCACCTGGTGGCCCCCCTCTGGTACTTATTGGCTCCAATATTTCTTATATATTCCATAAAAAATCTCTGTAAGTTTCAGGCCATTTGGAGTTGTGCAGAATAGGTGGCCTGGAGTAGCTTTTTCAGGTCTAGATTTCCAGCTGCTGGAATTCTCCCTCTTGGTGTGTTCTTTGAAAATTATGAGAGAAAAAGGCATTAGAAATACTCCAAAAGGCATTATTATGGATAAAAGCATTGTAAATAACATTAAGAAAACATGATGCAAAATGGGCGTATCATACCCCGCATGGGGTTAGGAAAGCCGTCTTCTCGACATCCTGCACCGCCATCTTGATTTGGTGATAGCCTGAGAAGGCATCCAGGAAGCACAGCAAGTTGCACTCGATCGACAGTGGAGTCGACGATCCGGTCGATGTGCGAAAGAGGGAAGGGGTCCTGAGGGCAAGCCTTGCTGAGGCTCGTGAAGTCGACGCACATGTGCTCCTTCCCGCCCTTCTTGGGGACAATGACCGGATTGGCCAGCTAATCCAGATGTCGCACTTCCCGGATGACGTCGGCCTCTTGCAGCTCTCCGGGGCTTGCCGCCGCGCCTTCTGCTTCACCGAGCGCGCGCTGGGGCACACCATCAGGTGGCGCTCGATCACTCTTCGCGGGACGCTGACCAAGTCCGTTGCCTCCCATGCAAACACGTCCTTGTTTGCACGGAAGAAGCTGACCAACGCCTCTTCCTGGTCCTGGGGGAGGCCGGTGCCTATGGTGAAGGTGGGGCCTGGTCCCCCATCGTCATCGACTGGCACCTGCTTCGTCTCTGCCCGGTCTTGCGAGAACAACTGCTTCTTCTTTGTCGGCGCGGCCGCTGGGATCTCCGGAGCGCTCTCCGTGTTTGGTCTCGCGGCTGCCGCAGCCTTGAAAGCGAGCTTGAGGGCCATGAGCGCGTCCTTGGTGTCCCTCACCACGGTGAGGATGTCGCTGCTCCCGGGAATCTTCATGACGTTGTAGCCGGGGTGAGTCGCTGCCATGAACTTGGCGAGGGCCAGATACCCGAGAATGGCATTATACGGGAGGCCGATGTGGGCGACGTCGAAGTCGATGAGCTCGGTGCGGTAGTTGTTGCGCATACCAAAGGTGACGGGAGGCGGATCTGCCCCAGAGGAAAGGTGGAGCCGTCGGCCACCCCCGAGAAAGGCTTGGTGGGAAGGAGCCGGTCGTAAGGCACATGGAGCAGGGGGTGGAGAAAGCTCAAAGGCCCACGATGCCTCCGAACGCGCCTGGCGGCCCGGCGAGTGGAGCAGCATCTGCCATGGGAACCATGCAGCGCAGGCGGGGCGTGGTTGATGAAGAAGCGGACCTCTGACCTCACCCCTACCTGGCGCGCCAAATGTCGGATTCAGGGCTCCGCGGACCCAAGAAAGGTTCGAACTCTGGGGCGTGTGCGAAGAACTCAACCTCTCAAGCCAACCAATTCGTCACCCCCACGGCCTAGCTCGATGAACAAGAAAGGAAAGGCGACAGTTTACCCAGGTTCGGGCCACCTTGCGGTATAAGACCCTACTCCTGCTTTGTGGTGGATTAGCCTCGCGAGAGGATGAGGATGAACTAGTACAAGGAAAGAACAACCTCATGAGGTCTGTTCTAGTGTGGGTGTGAGCTAGTGAGGTCTCTCTCAGATCGCGCCTTTCTCCGGTGGTGGCTAAGCTATATTTATAGTGGTCTTGGTCCTCTTCCTCCAAACGAAGGCGGGAAGGGATCCCACGGTGGCCAATTTTGAAGGGGGGCAAGAAGTACATCCTATCCCGACGAAAGGTGGTCTTCGCCTGCAAAGCTTCTGGTCGTGACGCCGCGGTGGGCTCGGTGATAACATTCGTCCTGCCGTCCTAGTGGTCTTGGTCTTGTTGCATGGGAATGAAAACCTTTGGTTGATTTCTCAGGACCCCCGCGCCTGCGCTTGCCTCCTGAGCACCAAAGAGGAAACCAGCTGCTATGCGCCCGCTGGCGCCCGCCTGGCCTCGGTCGTCATGGCTGGCGTCACATCAACCTCACGAGGTAGGTGCCTGCATAGAAATCTCCGCTCCTCGGAAGTCAGCCTGGGGTGGCCGTTTCCTTCGGAGGTCTTGGTGTCGTCCGCCTCGTGACGCCTGGCCCCTCACGAGGGTCTTGTCTTGAAGGTGCTGAAGATGTGTCGTACCAGGCTGTTGATAGAGCCACGCCATGGACCGTAGGCAGGCAAGTCTGGGTACCCTGATTCTCAGAACGCCGACACTACTTGAGACATCGGAGGTCTTGGTGTTGTCCGCCTCGTGATGCCTGGCCCCTCATGAGGGTCTTGTCTTGAAGGTGCTAAAGATGTGCCATACCAGGTTGTTGATAGAGCCACGCCATGGACCGCAGGCAGGCAAGTCTGAGTACCCTGATTCTCATAACGCCGACACTACTTGAGACATCCGACACAGACTTGCTATACTCGCTACTCCGACACACATAATCCACGCATCCAGAAGAAGAGGCTGAGAACAATCATCAACTGTTATCTGAAGGTGTTATTAATTGGAGAATACTACCCATCACAACAATGTTCAAAGGGATATGCTCCATGTTTTCCACTGTCCTACACAGTCAATGTTGTTCTTTTTCTCGATAAGGAGTCAATGTTGTTCTAACAAAACAGATCCAGTGTTCTTTTTTTTCACAAAAAAACGAGTTTCTCATGGACAGAAAAATGGTTATGTTCACCGCAAAAAAAAAAATGGTTACGAACAGTGTGAACAGACCATCCGGCCTGCAATCTACATGCTGCAACCGGTGCAAAGTCCTGCAATGAGTCAGCCAATGCAACAAAATTGGACGTGGTGACGACTCTGTGTATCTATCTACACTTGGCAATTGCCATGCTTGCTAATCTCAAACTTGAGCATCCTTTCTCGTTGTCCATCTGGTCTGGTTAGTTGGTGGGTAGGCTCCCAGATATGCCTCGGTCATCCATCCTCTCATAGAAAAGCATGTACGCCTCACACCCGAGAACTTCTTCTAGGGGAACTTCCTTGATGTCGCGATCGGTTGCGCAAACCCATAAGGAAGAACCACTGCTCTGCTCCTTGCGACCTGCCCTCACATAAGCAACGTAGTGCCCTACATTCAAGGCGTGGCCATGGTGCACAATGACACCGACTAGGCGATAGCTGGAGTTACCTTTGTCCTCGGAACTGAAGAGTAGAAAAAAGTAATAAACAGTTAGACCAGGTGCAAGGAAACTGAAGATTAAGCTGGAGTACCAAAACAATGCAATGCCTTTCTTCACATAACAAACTGGACATTTGTTAACAAGAAAGCTCAATCAGATTAACAAAACAATATGGTGTATTTCAAGTGACTGATTACGTACTTACTAATCATAACTCTTAGAAATAAAGGCTCATACTAATTCTCAACAGGCCATTCAAAGATGTTAGGTTTGTATAAATAATATAATATCCATCCAATTGAATTCTAAAACCAGAACTATACTTAACAATCCAAACTTCAAACAGATTTTATACACTACACCCAGGTGATGATAATATAATCATAACTTGGTCAGTGATACTGGTACACTGCCAAGCTGAATAGAGTTTGTGCTCGACGGCCTCGACATCAGATACATATTCCAATATGGTATCCTATACCAAAAATGAAAAACTAACAGTTTTAATCAATGGCACAGGGTTCTGGTCCATATCAGGCTATCAGGACACACTCAAATTAAGCTGATACCTTCAGACAATTCAATTAAGCTTGCAATTATCACATCCTGACAAGTACGAAATGCTAGTCTGAACCCAGAAAAAAATTGTAGTCTGAACCTGAACCTATAAAATAGTTTACAAGATTGCATACAAATTCCTGAAGTCTGACATATTTTTTGTGTTTAAAACCTTCACTTTTGTAACCTGCAATGCCGGTTTTTGCAGAGAAGGAATACTCTTAAAGCTTTGTAGAAGCAAACTATGAAACAAAATAGTTACTGGATTTCTAAAGGTACGAACTTAATGGAACAGGCATAAAAGAACAACCTTAGAAATTGCTGTGTAGAATTATCAGAAGTCGGTACCTGGGGTCCATGAACGGTTCTACATGAAGAATCTCCTTAAAGCTCACATGTCCTCTCGTTTTAGAAAGAGCATTGGTGAATCTCTTCAGTTGAATGGTTAGTACAGGTGGCAGCTTAGTAACCAATTGTATTTGAAAACCACCAGTCCCATGTTTCTGCTCACTTTGGTTTTCTTCCGCTTGTTGTGCACTATGATCATCCAGCTTTACCTGCTTCCCAGTGCCTTTGCTGGTATCCTGATTACCCTGGGTACTCAACAGGTCAGTCTGTTTATGAGTTGGAAAGGAACTAGGTGCAGCTTCCTGAACACCTTCCTGACTTTCAGGTTTTCTATTGGTAGTGCAGCAAGAGGCCGAGTTCTTTTCATCATAGCTCATCCCTGAAGTGATTTCTTCACAAACTCTGTTCTCAGAAAGAATAACTTGATGATGTGCATCTGAACCATGTGGTTGTCTACTTGGAGAAGTACATTCTACCGACAAGCTATTCAAATCATTAGATCGCTCACTTGGGCATGTTTTCCTGTCTGATAGTTCAGTCTGGTCTCCTTCAACTGTTGGATTTGCATTGGTACTTGCTATCATCGGTTCACCATTTTCACTTCCATTTGTTCTCGGCAGCTCAACAACCTTGGAACAGTTACCGCATTTCCATCCCATTGGACAATAGCAAAGAAGTGTCAAGCAGTCCTCGAGCGATGCAACAGAGTTCATATGTACTGCCTCATCATCAGTAATATCACTGCTTTGAGCTCTCCCCTTGTCTTCTGTAGTAGGTTCTACTGAGTAAGTGTTCTCCTTGGCTTCTATGTCAACAAGTGGAGGTGGACCAGTATCTTTTGGACTGTGAGGATCTACTATTGATTCATCCATTCCTTCAGTGTCATCAAACAAGTTAGGAATGAAATCAAGAGCTTTTATTGGCACTTCAATGATCTCTCGTGGGACATCATTCTTCTGAGTCTGCAAACGGCCGTGTGCAACATCCTCCACTTTAGTAGAATCTGCAGATTCAAGCATACAGGGATTTAGCTTTATCTGCATTAGCAAGATCATGCAACCAGGAACCCTCATCCTTTGCATATTTTTAGAATCTTTAACCACCACATTCTAAGGTCTCTTTTCTCGACAATAACCATACACGCTTAAGTTAACCAACCATTTTAGAGCAACACTTATTTTATGAAGGTAAGGACTCAAGACCCTGAGTTATCTTCAAATGTCAATTCGAACTACTACACTATAGCATACACTTTTGCCATGATAAGACTGTTGAAACATCCAGCCCAATTTTTCGTAGCCACCCCGAAGGCTTTGCTGCTACTTCTTTATTCCATATGTAAAATGGCATCAACAATTTTCTCTGCTTAGCTATCACCAGAGCTCCATTTCCAAAAGTGTCATCTGTTCCCGTGTTCAGAAAAATAGCTAGCTTGTATTAGATCTCACTATTCCACACCTGCGGGCCTGTTCAACATTCTATGTTTTAAGTTAGCTAGAGGAGCACATAGACTTACCAACTTGTGAAGGCTTGGGTATTTTCTCCATGGCCTCATCTCCAAATTCAGAACCAGGAAACTGAGAATCACAGCCTTCAGCAATTGTTTGAATCTTTTCTCCATCAGTCATGTCGGTTTGTTGGAATAGTGCCTTACGAGTCTTCGTCGGAGATCCACCGCTTCTGGCCATTGGTGGTAACATAACACTTCTGGCTGGACAATCCTTTGATGGCAGTGCCAGTTGGAGCTCCTCGAATTGCAGATCCAAAACTGATTTAGTTGAGCAACTTATGCAGTATAAGGTCTGACGCAGCCAGCCCCCGAAAATGGAATTGCCAATTGGACGAAACTCTGCACCCCCATGAAATTTGTTTAGGTTCTTCGTCTCCTCCTCCAAAGCAGTGCGCAAAGATGTAAGAAATTCTTGGCTGTCCTGCATATAAGAGCCCTTGAACTGTGGATTGAACACCCGCATACATTCCAATAGCATCTCTGGATCCAGCGCGTGCCTGGCATCATTTGTGCTGCTTGTCTCCACAAATAATTGCTTCAGGTGCAGACCAATGCTCCCCAGCCGAGCACCCGGTCCTAAAATCGTTGTCCTCAGCTCACCGAGCGCAAGGAGGCACTGAAGCAGTGCATTCATGTAGCATGTGTTTCCAAGATTCGGCAACCCTCTGATAACACAGCCATTCCCATTAGCATACCCAGACGAATCATTGCCGGTCACTATTGCCCACAAATCCTTTGCATAACTCTCGCGCACCATTCCCCACACATCCCATCCATTGCTGGCCAACATTGCCCGCTCAACCCTTTTATTTCTGGCCAGAGCTGCCCACTCATCATCGCTCAGCTTGTCCTGACCGAGCTTCAGAACGTGCCCACACTCGAAGCAGTAGCCCTTATACGGTTCATCGTACCACAGAGCAACCCAATGGTAGTCCCTGGTGGCGTGCAAGCGGGCGTGTCCCTGCGGATTTTCCATGCCCCCCTTCTCCCCGGTGCAGAAAGTAGAGGTGCACTCCGTGCACACCATGAACCTAGCAGCAGCTCCCCTCCAGGTGCAGGTGGTCGTGCACAGGAAATGCTCGCACTCTGGGAGCTTCTCGGCGGTCTTGATATCAAGCACCATATCATCCAGCTCCTCCCTGTCCTTGAACAAGTGCTCGCACGACCCAATGTCGTATGTGCAGTCGCTGGTCTCCTCCGCTTCCCCCGTCGATGGCGACTCGCTCAACAACACAGGTGACTTGGACGCAGGCAGGTCCAGGTTCTCAGGGTTCTGCGGGTTCTTGCCCCCCGTCTCGCACCCATCCTTTGCAACGCTATCCCCCAGTCCTTGCTGATCCTTTTTGTTTCTGGCCGCCACTGCATAGTCATCTTCGCTCCGGTCACTGAGCCTCATACCGCGCGCACACAAGAAGCAGTATCCCAAATTCGGTTCATCGCACCACTGAGCAACCCAATGCGTGTTCTCGCCGGCGTGCCAGAGGGCATGTTCCTGCGGACTTTCCCTGTTCACCGGCCACCCAGAGCAGAAGAATCTGGAGCAGTCTATGCACTTCATCATCCCTTCGTTGCCCTTGCAGGTCGTCTTGCACTAAGATGGCACGTCCGGAGCACCGCCCGCTGCTCCGTGAGATAATACACGTGCATATCCAGGAGTTCGCGGTCCAAGCGTATGTGCTCGCACCGCCCGCCGTCGCCGGTACTGTCGCTGCTGGTCCCCGCTTCCGATTCCCCGGACGATGGCCACTCGTCGCTCGACTCCGTCGGAGACGCAGGCGCGTCGCTGCATTCAGGACCTGCCACGGCCGCAGCCAGCGGGTCCAGGCGCGGAGATTTCTGCGGGCTGTCGGACACCTCCTCCGCCCTCTCCCTCTTCTCCTCTACCATCACGCGCCTGTCACCTGGAAACTAAGAAACAACAAGAATGAGTCAAGTGAATTCTGAACCCCCAAAACAGAACCATACGGACTAGAATTAGCAGCGCCATGAACTTTCCTGAAGCAAAAAATCCTGAAAAATCGGAGAACGAGAAAAAACTTCACCAACAAGTCGAGAAGAGATCGAACATTCGGTGGAAAAGCAACCGAGAAACGCCAGCGAGGCGGAGGACAGGGAAAACCTCCACCGCCAACACATGAAGAATCCGAGCATTGCGGCGGAGAAACACACAAGAGCGGCGCCGCGGATCCGATTCGGAGACAGAGAGAGAAACCCACCAGTCCACCGACACCACGCGATTAAGCAAGCAAGCAAGCACGCGCGCACCCAGTGACGCGGCGGAGCGGGATTCGGGGGAGAAGGAGGCGGGCCTTACCAGGAGACGTCGAGGGAGAGGGCCTCGGAGGAGGAAATCGAGCAGCTGGAGGAGGCGTCCGCGACCGCGACGAGGCCGAGAGAGGGTGGAGGAGGAGGGAGGTGGGGAGGAGCGGGAGGCGGTTTCGCTGGTCGGGGACGGTGGCGAGCGCCGGGGCGGGTTTGTTGGGCTGGGTGAGGAACTGTTGCTGCCGTGGGTGCCGAGGGTTTGGAGTCTTTCTGGAAAGGTCACGAGTCCGCGAATGCGTGTGGCAGCGGGCCAGGCCCGCTGGGCCTAGTTCCGGAGACCCATGTCCAGCTTGATCTCCAAAAAAAAAATGAGCCAAACTTTCTCAAATTAAGTAAATTATAATGAGCCAATTGTTTGAAAAAAAATAGTGAGCCACTTTATTACACTAGAAAAATTAATGAGAAAAATCTTTCTCGAGAGATTTAGCGAGTGAATCTTTTTCTTCTTGTCGTTGCGTGTATAAACGCAACCGACATCACGCCATAAAATTGGCCCACATAGATTTAGACGTCGGAGATCAACTCTAAGCGTGAATAGCGGCGGGGATATGTCCAAGACATCAGTATTTGGTGGCGGAGGTGCGGGTATAAGGACCACAATGATAGCTTAATCTTTTTCCTTCGGTTGCTGCTCGAGAGCTAGTCGAACTATTCGCATGTCGCCATGCAATCAGATGCCATGGAAATCAATGTGAGGAGGCACGTCTTGGAGACTGATTCTCGGGGGGGGGGGGGGATACGTATGATAACCGATCAAGTTAAGGATATGTCGGCATACGTGCATGTGGTTCAAAAAATCAAAACATTTGTTCAAACTCTTGATGATTTTGAGGTGGGTTGGGTGCGTCGCTCTAAGAATAGTGCATCACATGTAATGACTAGAGAAGGTTGCACTAAGAAACTTTTTTTTGAACAACAGAAGGCGCAGGAAGCGCCAAAATTTTATTCGGCTCAGTAGCAACGTACAACATGGATTACAAAGCCTTGAAACTGAAAATTAGTGAGAAGAGAAACTATAGAGTAGGTCATGTTCTTGTGAGTGAAGCAAAGCGACATATGTGAAAAAAGTGCTAGTTATCGCCTAGAGGAGGGTGAATAGGCGATTTTTATAAAAGTCTTCAAAACACGGGGTCTTTGAAAACAAACAAGTAATTGAGCCTATATGATATGCAACGGAAGATGAACTACACTAGACATGTCATAGTCAAGTAAACAATATAGAGAAAGCGCGAAGAGACTAATAGCACCTAGGTAGTGCGGATCGGAATGAAAGACAGTATGAAGCCAAACATGTAATAGTCTTCACACAGTGAAGTCAAACAGATCGTGTAAGCAAGCAATGACTTCACGAAGACAAACTGAAATATAAAGAAGGTAGGGGATAGAACCAGTAGTTTGGTGAAGACAAGGATTTGATAGACCAGTTCCAGTTGCTGTGACAACTGTACGTCTGGTTGGGGGGAGGCTGAGATTGAACTCAGAAGAGCGCGTCTTCACCTTATTGTCCTTGAGCTAAGGACACCCAGCCCTCGTCCAATTACTCTGGTAAGTATTCAAGATAGATTTCCAAACCTTCATAGACTCCATTCACTAGCGATCCACAATGACTCTTGGATCCTCAGAACGTGACGCCTAATCGTCTGGAGGATGCACAGTCCTCAAGTGTAACAAGTCTTCAGGTCACGCGGACAGAAAGACTTCAATGATGCGGAACACTCTTTGGCTCTGGGTGTTTTGTCCTCGCAAGGATCTCTCTCTCTCTCTCAAAGGCTTTGGAGGTGGGTTGCTCTCAAACGACAAAATTTGTGCACTAACTCTGAGCAGCCACCAATTTATGATGTAGGAGGTGGGCTATTTATAGCCAGGAGGCAACCTGACATGATATGTCTGAAATGACCCTGGGTCACTAAGGAACCAACATGCGTCCAACGGTCGGATTTCAAACACACGCGGCAGCTTGGCTTGGGCTACAAGCAAAGCTGACTTATCCAACTCTGGATATGACTTGCTCTCATTGTCTTCGCTCGAAGACATAGAATTTTGGTTGAGCATCACTTCAGTCATCTGACCTCGTTCACTTGGACCCCACTTAACAGTACGGTGGTTCCTATGACTCAAGAAAGAAGAAAAGGAATCTATGAAAGAAGCTATGTCTTCGCACTCCATAGTCTTCAAGAGAATGTCTTCATCGTCATTATCTTCAACGTGAATGTCTTCATGAACCACCATTGTCTTCAATGTCTTCATACATTTTTAGGGGTCATCTCTAGTAGGTAAAGCGAATCAATGAGAGACTACTACCTGTGTTATCCTGCAATTCTCACAAACACATTAGTCCCTCAACCATGTTTGTCGTCAATACTCCAAAACCAACTAGGGGTGGCACTAGATGCACTTACAATCTCCCCCTTTTTGGTGATTGACGACAAACTGGTTGAAGTTTTCAACGGGGATAAAAGTATGTGAAAGTTAAAGTACATGGGCATTGTCTTCATAGGTTGGAAGAGGCTCCCCCTGAAGATGTTCATACAAGCAGTTTGCCTTTGAATGCAAATGCACATGGCAGGTTTGGCTTTGTGGAGATCTTCTTCAACACATGAAGAAAATTTATCATGCATACATAAAAGTAATAAAGATAATGAAATGCATAATAAGAAATGGGCGTCTGCAGAATGACTTCATGCGGAATTTATCATCGCATCACAAGGTATCAAAAAAAGTGGCAGGCGACCATCAAGTTTAAGTGTTGCAACTCAAAAGCCAACAGTTTCAAGAACGAGAGTTGTAAGAACTTAGCAAAAATAAGCACCCGGCTCATATGGACCCGCTTGAAGACGATCAACTTATATGCTTCTCCCCCTTTTGTCAGTAAGGACCAAAAAGGTTTGAAGACATAGAGTGTCTACTCATTCCCAGTCGGTGAAGATGTTGGGGCAGCAGGGTCGACGTTGGAGTTGGGCGGTGCAGAGGGACCTGATGCAGAATTGTGATGCAGTGAAGCCATCGCTGGTGAAGTGGCATCGTCCGCTTCATCTATGACTCGTGCAACAACAGTGGGAGCTGAAGATGAATAGTCAGAATCTTCAAGGGAAGGAGTTGGATGCCAGCTTGCTGATTGGGGAGGCCTGGAATCAAACTTAAAATGTTCAGTGAAGCCATCTGCTTGAAAATCATCTTCATAACAGAGCATTGTGAGGCTCTTCTAGGACCGCCGACAGGCTTCATGTGCAACAAAAGAATTCTTAGTTGCAAGGTTGCGAATACGATTGACGTCAATGAGCAGACTCTACATCCGACGCTTCAACCAGTCATGATGCCTATCCTGCTTCTGGTGAAGTGATACAAGAAGCTCTCTGTCATTCAGGACACGAGCACACTTCTGAGGCCTGTGAGCTACTGTGCTGACTGTTGCATCAATATTTGCATGATGCAGTAGACGAAGTTGACCAGCAAGAGGACCACCAGGAGCAGGAGAATTAGACAAATGAACACCTTCAATGGGCTGAGTGAAAGTGCAACTATCCTTGGGTGGTTTTGGTAATTCCTAACAACATATAGCTCATTGAGCTAATGTTATTTTAAGATAAGTATTTCAGGAAATCTCAATGATTGGCATGGCATGGATTAGGAAGTGGACCCCTCAAAATGCTAAGGACAAAAGATTGGCTCAAGCTCAAAGCACAGGACTCTACATTTTACTTTTAGTGATCCAAGATCACATTGAGTCCATAGGAAAATCCAATACTATTAAAAGAGGGTGAGGTGTTGCTTAATGAGTTACTTGCTCAAAATGCTTAGTGATATGCTCCAAAGACCCTCAACTACTTTCTCGTATCCACATATGTCCCAAACCAAAAGTCAAACTCGACCCCACCGAAATCTTCTATCCGGCGCCACCGAGTTCACTTGACATAGCCACTGCCACAAACCCTAGTCACTTCGGACTCATCGATAGGGATCTCGGTCTCACCAAGATGGGATTGCAACCTCTCTGTTTCCCTTCATAACATTTCGGTCCAACCAGGATGAGCGATCGGTCCCACCGAGATTGCAATGCAAACTCTATGTTTCCCCTTCATAACGTTTCGGTCTAACCGAAATGAGCGAATCGATCCCACCGAGTTTTCCTGAGCAATTCTCTGTTTGTCTATTACCAAAATCGGTCCCACCGAGTTTGTGTAATCGGTCTCACCGAGATTACGTTATGCCCTAACCCTAATGGAATCGGTCCCACCGAGTTGACATGTCGGTCCCACCAAAAATCTAACGTTCACATTTTGAACTAAATCGGTCTGACCGAGTTCTATAATTCGGTCCCACCGAGTTTGGTGATTTGTGTGTAACGGTTAAATTTTGTGTGGAGGATATATATACCCCTCCACCCACTCTTCATTCGTGTAGAGAGCCATCAGAACATGCCTACACTTCCAACATACATTTTCTGAGAGAGAACCACCTACACTTGTGTTGAGGTCAAGATATTCCATTCCAACCACATAAATCTTGATCTCTATCCTTCCCCAAGTTGCTTTCCACTCAAATCATCTTTCTACCAAATCCAATCCTATGAGAGAGAGTTGAGTGTTGGGGAGACTATCATTTGAAGCACAAGAGCAAGGAGTTCATCATCACACCATCTATTACCTTTTGGAGAGTGGTGTCTCCTAGATTGGTTAGGTGTCACTTGGGAGCCTCCGTCAAGATTGTGGAGTTGAACTAAGGAGTTTGTACGGGCAAGGAGATCATCTACTTCGTGAAGATCTACCCTAGTGAGGCAAGTCCTTCGTGGGCGATGGCCATGGTGGGATAGACAAGGTTGCTTCTTCGTGGACCCTTCGTGGGTGGAGCCCTCCGTGGACTCGCGCAACCGTTACCCATCGTGGGTTGAAGTCTCCATCAATGTGGATGTACGATAGCACCACCTATCGGAACCACGCCAAAAATCTTTGTGTCTACATCAGTTTGCTCCTTCCAAACTCCTCCCTTTACCTTCATATGCAATTGTTTTACATTCCGCTGCTATACTCTTAGAATTGCATGTGTAGGTTGATTACTTGAATTGTGCTAAGTTGCTAAAATCCGCCAAGACTTAAAATTGGGAAAAGGCTATATTTTTATTTGGTCAAGTAGTCTAATCACCCCCCTCTAGACATACTTTTGATCCTACAAGTGGTATCAGAGCTTTGGTCTCCATTTGCTTTGAGTTCCATAGCTTTTGGTGATCATAGCCTTGGTTTCACAACCTAGGAGAGTATGGCGTATAGTGAGGGAAATTACCACCATAGAGGTCCTTACTTTGATGGTACTAATTTTGCTAGTTGGAAGCAAAAGATCAAAATGCATATTCTTGGACATAACCCCGCCATTTGAGCTATTGTGTGTATTGGGTTGCAAGGTGAATTCTTTGATGGGAGAGAACCGAACCCTGAAGCTGCCGCGGAAGAGTTGAAGATGTTGCAATACAACGCTCAAGCTTGTGATATTCTCTTCAACGGATTGTACCCCGAAGAATTCAACAAAATCAGCCGTCTTGAGAATGCAAAGGAAATTTGGGATACTTTGATTGATATGCACGAAGGTGTTGGAAATATGCCCTAGAGGCAATAATAAAATGGTTATTATTATATTTATTTGTTCATGATAATTGTCTATTATTCATGCTATAATTGTGTTATCCAGAAATCGTAATACATGTGTGAATACATAGACCACAACACGTCCCTAGTGAGCCTCTAGTTGACTAGCTCGTTGATCAAAAGATAGTCATGGTTTCCTGACTATGGACATTGGATGTCATTGATAATGGGATCACATCATTAGGAGAATGATGTGATGGACAAGACCCAATCCTAAGCATAGCTCAAAGATCGTGTAGTTCGTTTGCTATAGCTTTTTCGAATGTCAAGTATCATTTCCTTAGACCATGAGATTGTGTAACTGCCGGATACCGTAGGAGTGCTTTGGGCGTGCCAAACGTCACAATGTAACTGGGCGACTATAAAGGTACACTATGGGTATCTCCGAAAGTGTCTGTTGGGTTGGCAGGAATCAAGACTGGGATTTGTCACTCCGTATGACGGAGAGGTATCTCTGGGCCCACTCGGTAATGCATCATCATAATGAGCTCAATGTAACCAAGTGGTTGATCATGGGATCATGCATTACGGTACGAGTACAGTGACTTGCTGGTAACGAGATTGAACGAGGTATTGGGATACCGACAATCGAGTCTCGGACAAGTAACGTACCGATTGACAAAGGGAATTGTATACGGGATTGATTGAATCCTCGACATCGTGGTTCATCCGATGAGATCATCGAGGAGCATGTGGGAGCCAACATGGGTATCCAGATCCCGCTGTTGGTTATTGACCGGAGAGTCATCTCGGTCATGTCTGCTTGTCTCCCGAACCCGTAGGGTCTACACACTTAAGGTTCGGTGACGCTAGGGTTGTTGAGATATTAGTATACGGTAACCCGAAAGTTGTTCGGAGTCCCGGATGAGATCCCGGACGTCACGAGGAGTTCCGGAATGGTCCGGAGGTGAAGATTTATATATAGGAAGTCAAGTTTCGGCCATCGGGAAAGTTTCGGGGGTAATCGGTATTGTATCGGGACCACCGGAAGGGTCCCGGGGGTCCACCGGGTGGGGCCACCTATCCCAAAGGGCCCCATGGGCTGAAGTGGGAGGGGAACGAGCCCCTAGTGGGCTGGTGCGCCCCCCATGGGCCTCCCCCTGCGCCTAGGGTTGGAAACCCTAGGGGTGGGGGCGCCCCACTTGGCTTGGGGGGCACTCCACCCCCCTTGGCCGCCGCCCCCCTTGGAGATTGCATCTCCTAGGGTCGGCGCCCCCCTAGGGGTCCTATATATAGTGGGGGCGAGGGAGGGCAGCCGCACCCTAGCCCCTGGCGCCTCCCTCTCCCTCCCGTGACACTTCTCCCTCTCCCAAAGCTTGGCGAAGCCCTGCCGAGATCACCGTTGCTTCCACCACCACGCCGTTGTGCTGCTGGATCTCCATCAACCTCTCCTTTCCCCTTGCTAGATCAAGTTGGAGGAGACGTCTTCCCAACCGTACGTGTGTTGAACGCGGAGGTGTCGTCCGTTCGGCGCTAGGTCATCGGTGATTTGGATCACGGCGAGTACGACTCCATCAACCCCGTTCTCTTGAACGCTTCCGCTCGCGATCTACAAGGGTATGTAGATGCACTCCCCTCTCCCTCGTTGCTAGATGACTCCATAGATTGATCTTGGTGATGCATAGAAAATTTTAAAATTCTGCTACGTTCCCCAACAGTGGCATCATGAGCTAGGTCTATGCGTAGTTTCTATGCATGAGTAGAACACAAAGCAGTTGTGGGCGTCGATATTTTCAATTTACTTGCCGTTTCTAGTCTTATCTTGATTCGGCGGCATCGTGGGATGAAGCGTCCTGGACCGACCTTACACGTACGTTTACATGAGACTGGTTCCACCGATTGACATGCACTAGTTGCATAAGGTGGCTGGCGGGTGTTTGTCTCTCCCACTTTAGTCGGATCGGATTCGATGAAAAGGGTCCTTATGAAGGGTAAATAGAAATTGGAATATCACGTTGTGGTTTTGGCATAGGTAAGAAACGTTCTTGCTAGAAACCTATAGCAGCCACGTAAAAACTTGCAACAATAATTAGAGGACGTCTAACTTGTTTTTGCAGCATGTGCCATGTGATGTGATATGGCCAAAAGGATGTGATGAATGATATATGTGATGTATGAGATTGATCATGTTCTTGTAATAGGAATCACGACTTGCATGTCGATGAGTATGACAACCGGCAGGAGCCATAGGAGTTGTCTTAATTTATTTATGACCTGCGTGTCAACATAAACGTCATGTAATTACTTTACTTTATTGCTAAAGCGTTAGCCATAGTAGTAGAAGTAACGGATGACGAGACAACTTCAAGAAGACACGATGATGGAGATCATGATGATGGAGATCATGGTGTCATGTCGGTGACAACGATGATCATGGAGCCCTGAAGATGGAGATCAAAAGGAGCAAATGATATTGGCCATATCATGTCACTATTTGATTGCATGTGATGTTTATCATGTTTTACATCTTATTTGCTTAGAACGACGGTGGCTTAAATAAGATGATCCCTCGTAATAATTTCAAGAAAGTGTTCCCCCCTAACTGTGCACCGTTGCGAAGGTTCGTTGTTTCGAAGCACCACGTGATGATCGGGTGTGATAGATTCTAACGTTCGAATACAATGGGTGTAAGCCAGATTTACACACGCAATACACTTGGGTTGACTTGACGAGCCTAGCATGTACAGACATGGCCTCGGAACACGGAAGACCGAAAGGTCGAGCATGAGTCGTATAGAAGATACGATCAACATGAAGATGTTCACCGATGTTGACTAGTCCGTCTCACATGATGATCGGACACGGCCTAGTTGACTCGGATCATGTTTCACTTAGATGACTAGAGGGATGTCTATCTGAGTGGGAGTTCATTGAATAATTTGATTAGATGAACTTAATTATCATGAACTTAGTCTAAAATCTTTACACTATGTCTTGTAGATCAAATGGCCCACACTAATGTTGCCCTCAACTTCAACGCGTTCCTAGAGAAAACCAAGATGAAAGATGATGGCAGCAACTATATGGACTGGGTCCGGAACCTGAGGATCATCCTCATAGCTGGAAAGAAAGATTATGTCCTAGAAGCACTGCTAGGTGACGCACCCATCCCAGAGAACCAAGACGTTATGAACACTTGGCAGTCATGTGCTGATGATTACTCCCTCGTTCAGTGCGGCATGCTTTACAGCTTAGAACCGGGGCTCCAAAAGCGTTTTGAGCGACACGGAGCATATGAGATGTTCGAAGAGCTGAAAATGGTTTTCCAAGCTCATGCTCGGGTCGAGAGATATGAAGTCTCCGACAAGTTCTTCAGTTGTAAGATGGAGGAAAATAGTTCTGTCAGTGAGCACATACTCAAAATGTCTGGGTTGCATAACCGCTTGACTCAGCTGGGAGTTAATCTCCCGGATGACGCGGTCATTGACAGAATCCTTCAGTTGCTTCCACCGAGCTACAAGAGCTTTGTGATGAACTTCAATATGCAGGGGATGGAAAAGACCATTCCCGAGGTATATTCAATGCTGAAATCAGCGGAGGTGGAAATCAAAAAGGAACATCAAGTGTTGATGGTGAATAAAACCACTAAGTTCAAGAAAGGCAAGGGTAAAAAGAACTTCAAGACGGACGACAAGGGAGTTGCCGCGCCCGGTAAGCAAGCTGCCGGGAAGAAGTCAAAGAATGGACCCAAGCCTGAGACTGAGTGTTTTTATTGCAAGGGAAGTGGTCACTGGAAGCGGAACTGCCCCAAATACTTAGCGGACAAGAAGGCCGGCAACACTAAAGGTATATGTGATATACATGTAATTGATGTGTACCTTACCAGTACTCGTAGTAGCTCCTGGGTATTTGATACCGGTGCGGTTGCTCACATTTGTAACTCAAAGCAGGAGCTGCGGAATAAGCGGAGACTGGCGAAGGACGAGGTGACGATGCGCGTCGGGAATGGTTCCAAGGTCGATGTGATCGCCGTCGGCACGCTGCCTCTACATTTACCTACGGGATTAGTTTTGAACCTCAATAATTGTTATTTAGTGCCATCTTTGAGCATGAACATTGTATCAGGATCTCATTTAATTCGAGATGGCTACTCATTTAAATCCGAGAATAATGGTTGTTCTATTTATATGAGAGATATGTTTTATGGTCATGCTCCGCTGGTGAATGGTTTATTCTTAATGAATCTTGAGCGTAATGTTACACATATTCATAGTGTGAATACCAAAAGATGTAAGGTTGATAATGATAGTCCCACATACTTGTGGCACTGCCGCCTTGGTCACATATGTGTCAAACGCATGAAGAAGCTCCATGCAAATGGACTTTTGGAGTCTCTTGATTACGAATCATTTGACACGTGCGAACCATGCCCTATGGGTAAAATGACCAAGACTCCGTTCTCAGGAACAATGGAGCGAGCAACCAACTTATTGGAAATCATACATACTGATGTGTGCGGTCCAATGAGTGTTGAGGCTCGCGGTGGCTATCATTATGTTCTCACCCTCACTGATGACTTGAGTAGATATGGGTATGTCTACTTAATGAAACACAAGTCTGAGACCTTTGAAAAGTTCAAGGAATTTCAGAGTGAGGTTGAAAATCAACGTGACAGAAAAATCAAGTTCTTGCGATCAGATCGTGGGGGAGAATACTTGAGTCATGAATTTGGCACACACTTAAGGAAATATGGAATAGTTTCACAACTCACGCCGCCTGGAACACCTCAGCGTAATTGTCGTGGTTTTGTCACGGCAGATGTCCTAGAGAAAGTACTTAGTCGTGGAGCCATCGCGACGGGTTAGCTTGAAGGGGTTAAAGCGGACACAGGGACGCAAGAGAGTTTATACTAGTTCGGCCCCTTCGATGAAGGTAAAAGCCTACGTCTAGTTGTGATGGAATTGATAGGGTTTCGATGACTAGGGAGCAAACAAGCTTCGCCTATGTCTGGAGTTGTTGTTTGTTGTCCTTGAACCGCCGCCGGGTCGTCCCCTTATATACACGGGTGACGCCCGTCGGTTCACAGAGTCCCAATACCGGCTCATAGATGTGTCCGGTTTGATCTCTACTTATTCCTAACTTACAATACAAGTTAACTACTAACGCCAGTTTACAGCTACAGACCTTGAACCGACCATGGGCCTTGAGCCCTCATCTGCCTTCTTGGGCTTTAACATACTTAACTACTGACGAAGTTAATCCGGCCCAGACAGGCCGGTTTACGCCCAGTAGTAATATCCCCAACATTAGGCCCCAGATTGATTTGAACATGTTCATGTCAATCCTTTAGCAAAAATCTTCATCTTCAACATCTTCTCATAAATTGGTAAACCGCCATGATGTCATCTTCTCTGATTGCTGTAAACCGGAGTGACATCACCTGTCATAACAAAGCTTATCCATTATGCTTCCTTGTTTAATAGATCTGCAGAAATTGAGGCGACAGCTCCGTTTCGTGGCCCCTTGATTGTCGCGCCTGACACATGTCCTTTTGCCTTATAAATAGGACCGAAGGGTCATTTCTTTTCTCCCCTTCGTGCCTTTCTTCTTCGTCTTCCTCGCGTCGCCAGCCTCGGAGCTCCGCCGTCGCCGTCAACTTCTGCACCAACCTTGGCCGCTGCATCAACCTGAACGCACCAGAGCACCGCGGCAACCTTCCGCGTCTTCCTCAACTCTGGTAAGCCTTCTGCTCTTCTCAACACAGATCTGTTCTAGGGTTTTGTGTTCTTGCAGTGTTCATCACCTGTTCGTGTTCATATACTAGCTCTTGGATGCATCTGTGAACCCTTGCTCTGTGTAGCGGTAGCTTTTAGTATCCGCCTTTAGTTTCATGCCCAAGACCATAGATCTCACATATATTTCTGCCCATTGATTCAATACTGTTCTGCTTTGAGCTTTTGAATATTTTTCTTATTTTCTGAACTTGCTTCAGATCCAATGCTGTAGATAAATCTTGTGAAATCTGTTTCTGCATACTTATCCATCCGCAATCTTAGCTGTTTCAATGCTTAGATCAGGCGGTTTAACTTTGTAGAAAAAATTGCCAAACCGGTATATACCATTAGTCCCCTTGTTGAACCGCCAGTTGTTGTTGCTTCATAAAACTCCGGTTTAGATAGATCAGTCTCTGGTTTAACATTGCACATACCACTGTACCTTAATCAATGCATTTTTGAACCGGGATCATCTACCTTGTAGATTTCATCATGTCCAAGCAAGTATATGAGTGCAACTGGGTTCCTTCTCGCGTCACAGAGGCTCAACTGGACGACTTAGTCCTGATCGGCGCCTTAGGCAGCAAAGATACCATCCATTGGAGGGCTCCTGGCAAAGAATGCCCTCCCACACCTCAAGAAGGAGAGGTCGCCGTTTTCGTAGATCACTTAGCCCGGGGCTTTAAGCCGCCCGGTTCTAAATTTTACCGGGACATGTTAGCCGATTTTCAACTCCATCCACAAGATACTGGCCCCAACTCTGTTACAAACATGTGTCACTTCCAAGTGCTCTGTGAGGCGTTCTTTCAAGAGGAGCCCACAGTGGAATTGTTCAGAGACCGTTTCCATCTAAACCGCCGTACTGAGTTTACTGATGGCTCCAATACGGAGTTGGGTGGCGTGGCGATTCAGAAAAGGAAAGAGGTCACATACCCTCACGCCAAACTGCACAGCCACCCCAAAGAGTGGAATCAAACATGGTTCTATTGCAAAGACACCTCCCCTACTGGTGAAAATCCCTTGCCTGGCTTTCGTCCGGAGCGGCTCAGCAATACACACCCCTTTCCGCAAAGGTTGACTGCCCAGGAGAGAAGCAAATATGCTCCTCAACTGTCGAAGCTCAGAGCCTTTATGGCCAACGGTTTAACAGGGGTTGATCTCGCCCGCTGTTGGATATCATGGAGCATACTGCCCCTTAGTCAGCGCTCCGGTTTGATGTGTGAGTATACTGGAAGTGTTGATGACCCACTGCGACATTCCAACATCCAGCTCACCGATGAAGAAATCACGGAGGCTGTGAATAAGATGCTGAATGAACCGGAACACATCTGTGCTAAAACCAGCCTACTTCCCTTCTGTGCCACCAACAAACCGCCAGCTGTAAGAGTTTGATTTTTCTTTTTGCTAAATCTGCTATTGATATATCTGGTCATTGTTTAATATCGGTGTCTGTGTAACCAGGGCAATGATCCGTTTTGGAGCAAGAAACTGCCGCAGGAGAAACCAGAAAAACCAGACAAACCGGAAAGAGCAACCCGGCAAAAGACTAAAGCTGTGAAGAAAACTGCCCACAGGAAAAGAACCACCGCATCCTCTAACCCGGCTCCTGATGATGATGTGGATAATCCGGACCTTGAGGTAGGGCTTGACTCACTTGGCTTATTCTTCATGCGTCTTATTGATGATGATATTTGTCAGGATGATGCCGAAGCCAGCCATGCTGATGCTGCAGAGGTAATTATTCTCTCTTCCAATTCAGAACCTTTGCCTTCACCAAAAATCCGTCAGGCAAACCGGAAAGTTAAATTTTCTCATCCTCTTGCTTATTTGGATCCCAAATTTCTTATGAAGACCCAACAACACGAAGCTCGTCGCACAACCCGGCACAGCGGCCAGGTAGTTATCTCCGCCGGTTTACCGAACAGTCCAGTTCGGAAACGCCGTTCAGAGGTCTCTAATTTGCTTGTCAGTGCTTGTCCTAAAGCGGGATGCTTTCGTCAACCTCTTAATCCATCTGACTCTGATTACCAGGTTACTTCCCACTCATCTTTTGGCGAATCATCGGCTACTCAGCTGCCACCGCTCAAAACGGTGCTTGGGTAAGCTATACTTATCATAATATTTGCAGCACATCGCCTTGGAACATATGCTATTTGATTTTGTTATTCCTTTCAGGGCCAAGCCTAGGCCAAGCAAGAAGGCTCGTCTGGACAAAGCGGCCGAAGAAGATGCCGTCCTTGAACCGGGCGAAATACCAGATCTTGAAGCGGCTATTCCTGAGGATATACCCAATGATCCGCCGCAACAAGACGACGATCTTATTGCTGAAGAGAGTCCTATTGATACCTCAAGTCCTGTCAATCAACCCACAAGCTCTATCCGTATTGAGAAATCCACCAGTCCAACAAAGCCTACTGACAAGCCAACAACCCCAGTGCAAACCGGCGATACCAAGGATGATGAGGTTGTCATTACTGGCATTGGCCATATAGAGCCAAGCAATCCTGTCGCTTTGTCCAAACATTCTGCCAAGGAAGAATTTGCTGCCTTTGGCAAAGGCAAGTGGAATGCTGATCTGGCGACTTACGCTGCTCTGAACGCCTAAGAAATCCATTCCGGCTACCTGAACCGGCTGTATACCAGTCGTGACTATGAAGCCGGTCTAGTAAATATGATGAAAGATAAATATGAGGTAACTTCCATATGCTCTTTCCTGTTTGTATATTTCAATTCTTGTTGACGCTCCTAGCCCCCGAGGACCGGTTTGTAATCTTATTTCAAACTGGGACTTACTAATACAAATCTTAATTCTTTGAAATTCGCTGGTGTAGTCCCCAAGGGCCGGTTCAACTTAGTGTAGTTAAACCGGGACTTTAAGTAATTGAGATCGCCGCATTAGAATATATATGAGCAAATAGCCATTAGCCCCAAGTGCCAAGTTGAATACTTGTATTGATCTTGGGACTTTGCAAGCAATTGAAAGATGAAGATCGAATATGCATTAGCCCCCAGGTGCCAAGTGCATAACTTGTTATGTGGTTGGTACTTCAATCCTTGTACCGTTTTGCTGAATCATATAACTGTCTGCATGCAGGCTGAGCTGAAGATGAAAGAAAGCCAAGTCGCCGACCTCCAAGATAATTTGAAATCCCAACAAGCTGAAACCTCCAAAGCAAAAGAGGAATTAACCAGCACTTTAAGCGCCATGGAACAGCTTAAGGAGAGCTTCAAGAATAAGCGGGCGGATTGGGCCACTGAAAAATCCGCTTTAATCAAACGAGCAAAAGATGCCGAGGCTGCACTCAAACTGGTGGCAGATGAACTGACCAGCATAAAGCGGCACGTGCATGCCATGACCACTGCTATCTTTGGTAAGCCGGTTTGACTTCTGAACTTATTCTGCCGTCTTACAGAGCTGCCGGTTTGTTAACCCTTTATGATATTTTAGGGACACGCATTGGTCACTTGGGGTCAGATGTGCGGAAGAAATTGAAAGCCGCCTATACGTTGGTCGAACAACTATACACTGGTGCACAGCGGATCATCTGTACTACATCCCACAACAAGCCGGCGCCCACCTTGATTCAGGACACTCTGATGAAACTGTCGGTGCTTCCTGCCCGGGTTGAAGAGCTGAAGAAATCTGCTGCTCGAACCAGTGCGATCAATGCCTTAAACCGGGCAAAAGCTTGGGTGCCGGATTTTGATCCTATTAAAGCGGCTCAGGGCTATCCCAGCTTGAAGGAAGACGGGTCAGAGTTTGGTGAAGCGGATCTGTGAGCAATAAACTGGGAGGTGCGTCCGCTAGCTTGTCAATTGGCTGAAGAAGCAGACTTGTCTCATTATCAAGCCCAATATGACAATCAAAACAAGCGAATAGCTGCACCAATTCATGAAGCGGAAAATCTTATCCCTCCAATCCGTAAGCATACTTACGCTCCCGATATTGACCCGTCGTTGCTGATCCATGATGAAGCTGTTTTCAAGCATTAATGGGAATCGACTGGACAATTGTTGATTTCCAGCCGCTGGGTAGAGAAACTGAAGCTGAAGCGGCGCAGGATGACCCACAACCATCAGGCCAGGCTGGTGACCAAGCTTGAACCGGAGGCCGGTTTAAAACTGCTTCTCCTTTGCGAAAAACAATGATCTTATTGTGGGCACCGTGTTGCCTTGTAATAGGCTAGCTGATACCTTTGATGTTGATATGCCTTCGTGCATAATCGCTGCCACTTGCTCTTCCTTTGGGTGATGAATTGTCCAAAGTACTTTCTGCAATAAAAAATCTTCAAGTGCCACCGCGGTTGTACCGTCAGGCGGAATATGATGTCTGCATTCATGAAATCAAAACATCCGAAATTTTTAAGTATATGACCAAATTTTTGAGATACATAATACCTGCCATCGTTGAGCGTGAAGTTGGCTTGGCCAATCTTGAAGCGGAGTTTTATAAACCCACACTGTTGGAGGAGATAGCAGCTCCCATATATATGACGCCGGTTTACTATGTAAACCGTGCCGGGTTATAATAAATACTGTGTTACTCCATAAGAGGATGTTAACAAAAAAGATCAAACCGAGCAAATAGTCTCCGGATTGAAATGAACCGTGTTCCGTCAATTGACAGTGTGAACCGGTTGAAAACTTTGTCGGTTTAAAAAACACAATAAAAAGAAAGAAATATCTTTCAAAGAAAAGTATGAAGCAAAGGCAATGACAAAACCGTTTGCAAAAAAGGCTTATTTGAGCTAATCAGATGGCGTTACCATGGCCGAACACGACCAAGCTCCCGATAGGTGTAACTATGGTTCTAGTCAGCCAGGTCCCCAAATGAAACCGTGGCATTTATGCCGATCAAGTGGCATGGCAATGGTTCGGGTTCGACCAAGCCCCCAAGTGATTCTGTGGCCTTAGGCTGATCAAGAGGCATGACTGGTTCAGACGTGACCAAGTCCCCAAGTGATCTGGTGGCTCTCGCCTATCAAGAGGTATTGTATTGGTTCGGACACGACCAAACCCCCAAGTGATATAACATGATGCTTTTTTTTAAAAAGCCAACTCAAGGGGTAAACCGGAGGCCGCTTTAGAACAACTCCGTGTAACCACACATGATGTAAAAGAACAGATACCCCGCTTTAGCTGAGGTTCCGGTTTATTATATTTAATCATAATATATACATCATCGTAATATGTACATAAGTAGAGCCAATGGCTCAGGTATAGTAAGGGCGAAGATGAGCTATGTTCCACGGCCTGTTGGTCTCCTCCTCTGATGTACGTGAGTCCTTATGCTCTCGAATATCGATCAGATAGTATGACCCGTTGTGCAGATTCTTGCTGACCACGAAAGGCCTCTCCCAAGGTGGGGATAGCTTATGCATATCAGTCTGATCTTGGATGAGCCGAAGCACCAAATCTCCTTCCTGAAAGGTTCTGGTTCTGACTCGGCGAATGTGATAACGACGAAGATCCCGTTGGTAAATCGCTGAGCGGGCAGCTGCTATGTCACGTTCTTCATCCAACAGGTCCAAATCATCTTGTCGTGTTGTCTCATTGTCCGCTTCAACATAAGCCGCCACACGGGGTGAATCATGACGGATATCACTGGGGAGAACCGCCTCCGCTCCGTAAACCATGAAGAACGGTGTGTATCCTGTTGATCTGTTGGGTGTAGTATTGATGCTCCATAACACAGATGGTAATTCTTCTACCCAACAACCCGGTGTTCTCTGCAAAGGAACCATAAGCCGGGGCTTGATTCCTTTCAAGATCTCTTGATTAGCCCTTTCTGCTTGACCATTGGACTGTGGATGTGCCACCGATGAAACATCGAGCCGGATGTGCTCCCGTTCGCAGAACTCCTTCATGGCACCTTTGGAAAAATTGGTACCATTATTTGTGATGATACTGTGTGGAAAGCCAAACCGAAAAATCACTTTTTTGATGAACTGAACCGCCGTGGCCGCATCACACTTGCTAACAGGTTCTGCCTCCACCCACTTTGTAAACTTGTCAACCGCCACCAGGAGGTGGGTCTTCTTATCTTTGGACCTTTTGAAAGGCCCAACCATATCCAGCCCCCAAGTCGCAAACGGCCAAGTAATTGGAATCATTCTCAATTCTTGAGCCGGTACATGAGCACGCTTTGAAAACTTTTGGCAACCATCACATCGTCTGACCAGATCCTCCGCATCACCATGATCAGTTAACCAATAGAAGCCATGGCGAAACGCTTTAGCCACCAGAGATTTTGAACCGGCATGGTGACCACAATCTCCTTCGTGGATCTCACGCAAAATTTCACGGCCTTCTTCAGGAGACACACAGCGTTGAAACGCCCCTGACACACAGCAATGATGCAACTCACCGTTGATAATAGTCATGGACTTGGATCGTCGGATTATCTATCGGGCCAGAGTCTCATCCTCTGGTAACTCGCCCCGGTTCTTGTACGCCAGGTAAGGAAGCGTCCAATCCGGAATAACGTGAAGAGCTGCCACCAATTGAGCCTCCGGATCAGGAATAGCCAAATCCGCTTCACTAGGGATCTTGACCGACGGGTTGTGCAGCACATCCAGAAAAACATTGGGCGGGACCGGTTTGCGCTGAGAGCCTAGCCGGCTTAAAGCGTCCGTCGCTTCATTCTTCCGCCGGTCCACGTGGTCCACCTGATAGCCTTTAAAGTGACCTGCAACAATATCCACCTCACGACGATATGCTGCCATGAGTGGGTCCTTGGAATCCCAAGTGCCAGATACTTGCTGAGCCACAAGGTCTGAGTCACCGAAGCACTTAACTCGACTTAGATTCATCTCCTTAGCCATCCGGAGACCGTGGAGCAAGGCTTCATACTCAGCTGCATTGTTAGTACAAGGGAACATTAAGCGAAGAACGTAACAAAACTTATCACCTCGTGGGGAAGTTAATACGACTCCAGCCCCCGAGCCTTCCAATTGCCTGGATCCGTCAAAATGGATGGTCCAATATGTGTCCGGCTTTTCTTCAGGTGCTTGCATTTCCATCCAATCATTCATGAAATCAACAAGTGCTTGAGACTTAACCGCCGTCCGAGGCACATACTTCAATCCGTGTGGCCCAAGCTCTATAGCCCACTTGGCAATCCGGCTAGTTGCTTCCCAGTTCTGGATGATATCCCCCAAAGGAGCAGAACTGACCACCGTAATTGGGTGCCCTTGGAAGTATTGTTTAAGCTTCCGGCTTGCCATAAAAACTCCATACACCAACTTCTGCCAATGCGGATACCTTTGCTTGGACCCAATGAGTACCTCATTGATATAATAGACTGGACGTTGAACCGGATGCTCCTTACGTGCCTCCTTTCGCTCCACCACAATAGCCACGCTGATCGCCCGAGCATTAGCAGCAACATATAGCAGTAACGGCTCCTTGTCAATGGGAGCGGCGAGCACAGGCGGATTGGCCAATTGCCGCTTTAAGTCCTCAAATGCTTCATCAGCAGCAGAACTCCAGACAAACTGATCCGTCTTCTTCAACATCTGATACAAAGGGATTGCCTTCTCACCAAAACGACTGATAAACCGGCTTAACGCGGCAATCCAGCCTGCCAGGCGTTGAACATCATTGATACACTTCGGTTTAGCCAGGGAGGTGATGGCTGTGATCTTCTCCGGATTAGCCTCAATTCCCCTATTGGACACCAGAAAACCCAATAACTTGCCCGCCGGTACACCAAAGACGCACTTGTCCGGATTAAGCATCATCTTGTATGTCCTCAGGTTGTCAAAGGTTTCCTTCAAATCATCAATCAGAGTCTCCTTCTCCCTGGATTTAACCACGATATCATCCACGTAAGCATGTACATTACGGCCAATCTGTTTGTGAAGACAATTTTGCACACACCGTTGATAAGTTGCCTGGGCACTCTTGAGCCCAAAGGGCATAGACACATAGCAGAAGGCTCCAAAGGGAGTTATGAACGCCGTCTTCTCCTGGTCCTTAACTGCCATTTTGATCTGATGATAGCCAGAATATGCATCCAAAAAACTTAAACGCTCACAACCCGCTGTAGCATCAATAATTTGATCAATACGGGGGAGGGCAAAAGGATCTGCTGGACAAGCCTTATTAAGATCTGTGTAATCCACACACATGCGCCAGGTGCCGTTTTTCTTAAGGACCAGCACCGGATTGGCAAGCCACTCAGGGTGAAAAACTTCAACAATAAAGCCAGCTGCTAAGAGCCTGGCTACCTCTTCTCCAATCGCCTTGCGTCTTTCTTCGTTAAACCGGCGGAGGAACCGTTTCACCGGTTTGTATTTAGGATCCACATTAAGGGTGCGCTCAGCGAGTTGCCTCGGTACACCTGGCATGTTAGAGGGCTTCCATGCAAAAATGTCCCGATTCTCATGGATGAACTCGATGAGCGTGCTTTCCTATTTCGGATCCAAGTTGGCACTGATGCTGAACTGCTTGGACGAATCGCCAGGTACAAAGTCAACAAGCTTAGTTTCTGCTGCTGATTTGAACTTCAGGGCCGGATCATGCTCCGTAGTTGGCTTCTTTAATGGAGTCATGTCCGCCGGATCAACATTGTCCTTATAATACTTCAGCTCCTCGGTGGCACAAACCGACTCTGCATAGGCCGCATCTCCTTCCTCGCACTCCAAAGCGATTTTGCGGCTTCTGTGAACCGTTATTGTCCCCTTGTGACCTGGCATCTTGAGCTGCAAATACACATAACAGGGCCGTGCCATAAAGTTGGTGTAGGCCGGTCGCCCAAACGGGGCGTGATATGGACTTTGGATTTTCACCACTTCAAACGTCAATGTCTCCGACCTGGAATCATGATCATCCCCAAAGGCCACTTCCAGAGCTATCTTACCAACAGCATATGCTGATTTGCCAGGTACTACACCGTGGAACACTGTATTAGACGGTTTGAGATTTTTATCTGTTAGTCCCATACGACGGAAGGTCTCATAGTACAAGATATTAATGCTGCTCCCTACATCCATGAGCACTTTGGTGAACTTGTAACCTCCCACTTGAGGCGCCACCACCAGAGCCAACTGACCCAGATTATCAACTTGGGGAGGGTGATCCTCTCTGCTCCATATGATTGGCTGTTCAGACCAGCGTAGATAACAGGGTATGGCCGGTTCAACAGAGTTGACTGCCCGCCTCTGAACCTTCTGGTCTCGCTTGTCCAAGCTAGTGGTGAACACATGGTACTGCCCACTACTCAACTGCTTTGGGTTGCTCTGGTAACCTGACTGTTGCTGCTGTTGGTTGTAACCACCCTGGTTGTTCTGACTATTTTGATTATTATGTCCGCCCGGATTACCATTAAATCCTGAACCGGAATTTCCTCCACCGTAACCCGGCCCGGACCCTGAGCCACCGCCAGAGCTGTGATCATACCGGAAAGCATTAGAATTCTTGAACTCCTGCATAATGAAGCAATCCTTCCAAAGGTGGTTTGCTGGCGCCTCCTTCGTCCCATGTCTTGGACAGGGCTGGCTCAGTAGATAGTTTAGGCGGTCCGGGTTAGGGTTGGGTGCCCCGTTGCGATTTTTCGGTTTACCCTTGCGTCGCTGGCCATTGTCCTGTGTGTCGGTATTAGCCAAAAAGTCCATGTTACCATACGCTTTACGCTTGCCTCCACCACCATTGCCTGCCCAGTGATGCTGATGACCTTTGGAGTTGCTGTTCCTCTTTCCCTTCCCTGCCTTGTCATCATCAGATTCGGGATCCTTGGTACTATCAGAATCAGCATACTTTACCAAAGCAGCCATGAGGGTCCCCATGTTAGTGCAATGATGCTTCATCCGTCCCAACTTTAGTTTTAGGGGCCCAAACCGGCAGTTGCCTTCTAGGGTTAATACAACGGTGTCAGCGTTGATGCGGTCTGATGAATGCAACACTTGTGAAACCCGGCGCACCCAATGAGTCGTCGATTCTCCTTCCTCCTAGACGCAGGCAGCTAAGTCCACTATCGACATAGGCTGTTTACATGTATCCTTGAAATTGCTGATGAACTGGGCTCCTAATTGGGCCCATGAACTGATAGAATTAGCCGGCAAGCTTTTTAACCAAGTACGGGCCGTTCCTTCAAGCATCATGGTGAAGTATTTCGCACACGCCGCGTCATCCACATCAAGCATCTCCATGGCCATCTCATAGCTCTCCACCCATGTCTCTGGAGGTTGATCCGCCGTGTAATTTGGTACTTTGCGCGGGCCTTTGAAATCCTTGGGCAGGCGCACATTGCGTAAAGCGGGGACAAGGCAAGGCACCCCCAAAGAACTAGAAGTAACACCAGGTTCAATCGAGATAGTTGGACGAACCGGCGTGAGCTGCCGAGCCTGATGCTGTGCGGCTAACTCGGCCTCCCTGCGCGCTCGGGCCCGGTCCACCACTTCCTGAGCGTTATCAGCACCACCCGCCGGGTTGTTTCCACGGGGTGCTCCACGTCGTTCATTACTCGACACTGCCGGTTCATCCATATGTCTGCTATAGCTCCGGCTTGGACGGGGGGTCGAGTGGATCCAGTCGCGGCTGTACGAGTATGCTTCCTGTTGGACCAAAGCTGTCCTCAGAAGCTCCTTGACCTGTCGCGTCTCTACTGCCTGCGGCGAGTCACCTTCAATTGGAATGGCCTCCAGTCGTGCAGCAGCGGCGACGAGATTATCCATTGGGTTGGAGTAGTGACCCGGAGGTGCTAAAACAGCCGGAGGTATAACGGTGTTTTGACAAGGCGGGTCCATCCGACGAGGCTGAACCGGCGCACCGGTCTCAGGAGCTTCCACCCGGTTTCCCTCCAGCGGATTACTGGTTCCTGCTCCTGGGGTGTTGAAAAGGTCTCTGGCCTCGAAAACCGAAGGCACACGGGATCGATACTTCCTCCTCATGACTTCCTACGACGCGTTCTGGTCCAATATGAGCCTGTAGGCTTGTGCGTCTAGAGCGGCCCGCTCTGTGGCCATCCTGGTGTCCTCAGCTGCCAGATCCGCCTTGGCCTGGGTGATCTGTTCCTTTACCTTTGCAATTTCTGCATTGTGGACGTCCTGATCCGCCGGATTAGCTTCCGCCATAAGCACATCCAATGCATCAAATAGCTCCGATAGAACTTGAGCCGGCGGGCGCACAGGGCCTCCTGCCCCGGCGGCCGTCGCTGCTGCTAAACCGGAGGTTGTTGCCGCAGTGGTCGAAGAATGAAGCGCTGCTTGTGTGCCGGCCATGAATATTCCAACTCGGTTGGGCAGATCAGAGGGGTCCGGAATACTGTCGCCATCGGAACAGCCCCCAATCCGGCCATCTTGTAGCTGATAAAGAGATTCGGTTTCTCCGGTCGATGACTCGTCATCGGAACAAACGACGGTCTCGCCGCGAGATTCCGATCCGTCCTTATAACTTCCTCCATGGATGACTCCCACAAAGGCACGCTTCATGGCCGGTTTAACCCGGGCGGATCGCGCACGCTGAGCCGTCTCGACGAGGTCGGTGCAGATGTCCGGCTCAGGGCCCGGTTCACCGATCTTGCCAATGAAAATGTGAATGCCACCAAAGGGGACCCGGTACCCGTACTCAACTGAGCCAGCCTCGGGGCCCCAGCCTGCGTCGTCGATGTAGAGCTTGCCGCGACGACTCTTAGTCATCCGGCCTACAGCGTAGCCCTCGAGTCCTTCAAAGCGGCCCTCCAAGAACCTGAAACCATCATGCGATAGCCCCACGGTGGGCGCCAACTGTCGTGGTTTTGTCATGGCAGATGTCCTAGAGAAAGGACTTAGTCGTGGAGCCATTGCGACGGGTTAGCTTGAAGGGGTTAAAGCGGACACAGGGACGCAAGAGAGTTTATACTAGTTCGGCCCCTTCGATGAAGGTAAAAGCCTACGTCTAGTTGTGACGGAATTGATGGGGTTTCGATGACTAGGGAGCAAACAAGCTTCGCCTATGTCTCGAGTTGTTGTTTGTTGTCCTTGAACCGCCGCCGGGTCGTCCCCTTATATACACGGGTGACGCCCGTCGGTTCACAGAGTCCCAATACCGGCTCATAGATGTGTCCAGTTTGATCTCTACTTATTCCTAACTTACAATACAAGTTAACTACTAATGCCGGTTTATGGCTACAGACCTTGAACCGACCATGGACCTTGAGCCCTCATCTGCCTTCTTGGGCTTTAACATACTTAACTACTGACGAAGTTAATCCGGCCCAGACAGGCTGGTTTACGCCCAGTAGTAATATCCCCAACAGTAATGGTGTGTCCGAACGTCGTAGTCGCACTCTATTGGATATGGTGCGATCTATGATGTCTCTTATCGATTTACCGCTGTCATTTTGGGGCTATGCTTTAGAGACTGCCGCATTCACTTTGAATAGGGCTCCATCGAAATCTGTTGAGACGACACCGTATGGATTATGGTTTGGGAAGAAACCTAAGCTGTCGTTTCTAAAAGTTTGGGGATGCGATGCTTATGTCAAGAAACTTCAACCTGAAAAGCTCGAACCCAAATCGGAAAAATGCGTCTTCATAGGATACCCTAAAGAAACTATTGGGTATACCTTCTACCTCAGATCCGAAGGCAAGATCTTTGTTGCCAAGAATGGATCCTTTCTAGAGAAAGAGTTTCTCTCGAAAGAAGTAAGTGGGAGGAAAGTAGAACTTGATGAAGTATTGCCTCTTGAACCGGAGAGTGGCGCAGCTCAGGAAATTGTTCCTGAGGTGCCTGCACCGACTAGAGAGGAAGTTGATGATGATGATCATGAAACTTCAGATCAAGTTGCTACTGAACTTCGTAGGTCCACAAGGACACGTTCCGCACCAGAGTGGTACGGCAACCCTGTCTTGGAAATCATGTTGTTAGACAACGGTGAACCTTCGAACTATGAGGAAGCGATGGCGGGCCCAGATTCCGACAAATGTCTCGAAGCCATGAAATCCGAGATAGGATCCATGTATGAAAACGAAGTATGGACTTTGACTGACTTGCCCGATGATCGGCGAGCCATAGAGAATAAATGGATCTTTAAGAAGAAGACAGACGCGGATGGTAATGTAACCATCTATAAAGTTCGGCTTGTCGCTAAGGGTTATCGACAAGTTCAAGGGGTTGACTACGATGAGACTTTCTCACCCGTAGCGAAGCTGAAGTCTTTCTGAATCATGTTAGCAATTGCCGCATTCTATGATTATGAGATACGGCAAATGGACATCAAAACGCCATTCCTTAATGGTTTCCTTAAGGAAGAATTGTATATGATGCAGCCGGAAGGTTTTGTCGATCCTAAGAATGCTGACAAGGTGTGCAAGCTCCAACGCTTGATTTATGGGCTGGTGCAAGCATCTCGGAGTTGGAACATTCGTTTTGATGAGATGATCAAAGCGTTTGGGTTTACGCAGACTTATGGAGAAGCCTGCATTTACAAGAAAGTGAGTGGGAGCTCTGTAGCATTTCTCATATTGTATGTGGATGACATACTGTTGATGGGAAATGATATAGAATTCTTGGAAAGCATAAAGGCCTATTTAAACAAGTGTTTTTCAATGAAGGATCTTGGAGAAGCTGCTTACATATTAGGCATCAAGATCTATAGAGATAGATCGAGACGCCTCATTGGTCTTTCACAGAGTACGTACCTTGACAAGATATTGAAGAAGTTCAATATGGATCAGTCAAAGAAGGGGTTCTTGCATGTATTGCAAGGTACGAGATTGAGCACGGCTCAATGCCCGACCACGGCAGAAGATAGAGAAAAGATGAGTGTCGTCCCCTATGCCTCGTCCATAGGGTCTATCATGTATGCTATGCTGTGTACCAGGCCTGATGTAAACCTTGCCGTAAGTTTGGTAGGAAGGTACCAAAGTAATCCTGGCATGGAACACTGGACAGCGGTCAAGAATATCTTGAAGTACCTGAAGAGGACTAAGGATATGTTTCTCGTTTATGGAGGTGACGAAGATCTCGTCGTAAAGGGTTACGTCGATGCTAGCTTCGACACAGATCTGGATGACTCTAAGTCACAAACCGGATACGTGTATATTTTGAATGGTGGGGCAGTAAGCTGGTGCAGTTGCAAGCAAAGCGTTGTGGCGGGGTCTACATGTGAAGCGGAGTACTTGGCAGCCTCGGAGGCAGCACAAGAAGCAATCTGGGTGAAGGAGTTCATTACCGACCTAGGAGTCATACCCAATGCGTCGGGCCCGATGACTCTCTTCTGTGACAACACTGGAGCCATTGCCCTTGCCAAGGAGCCCAGGTTTCACAGGAAGACCAGGCATATCAAGCGTCGCTTCAACTCCATTCGTGAAAGTGTTCAAAATGGAGACATAGATATTTGTAAAGTACATACGGACCTGAATGTGGCAGATCCGTTGACTAAACCTCTCCCTAGAGCAAAACATGATCAACACCAGAACTGCATGGGTGTTCGATTCATCACAATGTAACTAGGTTATTAACTCTAGTGCAAGTGGGAGACTGTTGGAAATATGCCCTAGAGGCAATAATAAAATGGTTATTATTATATTTCTTTGTTCATGATAATTGTCTATTATTCATGCTATAATTGTGTTATCCGGAAATCGTAATACATGTGTGAATACATAGACCACAACACGTCCCTAGTGAGCCTCTAGTTGACTAGCTCGTTGATCAAAAGATAGTCATGGTTTCCTGACTATGGACATTGGATGTCATTGATAACAGTATCACATCATTAGGAGAATGATGTGATGGACAAGACCCAATCCTAAGCATAGCTCAAAGATCGTGTAGTTCGTTTGCTATAGCTTTTCCGAATGTCAAGTATCATTTCCTTAGACCATGAGATTGTGCAACTCCCGGATACTGTAGGAGTGCTTTGGGTGTGCCAAACGTCACAACGTAACTGGGTGACTATAAAGGTACACTACGGGTATCTCCGAAAGTGTCTGTTGGGTTGGCACGAATCAAGACTAGGATTTGTCACTCCGTATGACGGAGAGGTATCTCTGGGCCCACTCGGTAATGCATCATCATAATGAGCTCAATGTGACCAAGTGGTTGATCACGAGATCATGCATTACGGTGCGAGTAAAGTGACTTGCCGGTAACGAGATTGAACGAGGTATTGGGATACCGACGATCGAGTCTCGGGCAAGTAACATACCGATTGACAAAGGGAATTGTATAGGGGATTGATTGAATCCTCGACATCGTGGTTCATCCGATGAGATCATCGAGGAGCATGTGGGAGCCAACATGGGTATCCAGATCCCGCTGTTGGTTATTGACTGGAGAGTTGTCTCGGTCATGTCTGCGTGTCTCCCGAACCCGTAGGGTCTACACACTTAAGGTTCGGTGACGCTAGGGTTGTTGAGATATTAGTATACTGTAACCCGAAAGTTGTTCGGAGTCCCGGATGAGATCCCGGACGTCACGAGGAGTTCCGGAATGGTCCGAAGGTGAAGATTTATATATAGGAAGTCAAGTTTCGGCCATCGGGAAAGTTTTGGGGGTAATCGGTATTGTATCGGGACCACCGAAAGGGTCCCGGGGGTCCACCGGGTGGGGCCACCTATCCCGGAGGGCCCCATGGGCTGAAGTGGGAGGGGAACGAGCCCCTAGTGGGCTGGTGCGCCCCCCATGGGCCTCCCCCTGCGCCTAGGGTTGGAAACCTAGGGATGGGGGCGCCCCACTTGGCTTGGGGGGCACTCCACCCCCCTTGGCCGCCACCCCCTAGGGGTCCTATATATAGTGGGGGGGAGGGAGGGCAGCCGCACCCTAGCCCCTGGCGCCTCCCTCTCCCTCCCGTGACACTTCTCCCTCTCCCAGATCTTGGCGAAGCCCTGCCAAGATCACCGTTGCTTCCACCACCACGCCATCGTGCTGCTGGATCTCCATCAACCTCTCCTTTCCCCTTGCTGGATCAAGTTGGAGGAGACGTCTTCCCAACCGTACGTGTGTTGAACGCGGAGGTGCCGTCCATTCGGCGCTAGGGCATCGGTGATTTGGATCACGGCGAGTACGACTCCATCAACCCCGTTCTTTTGAACGCTTCCGCTCGCGATCTACAAGGGTATGTAGATGCACTCCCCTCTCCCTCGTTGCTAGATGACTCCATAGATTGATCTTGGTGATGCGTAGAAAATTTTAAAATTCTTCTACGTTCCCCAACAGAAGGTACCGACTCCGTCAAGGAATCCAAATTGGATGCGCTTCAAAGTCAACTTGACAAGTTCAAAATGAAGGATGGTCAAGGTGTCGCTGAAATGTACTCTAGGCTTGCTCTCATCACAAATGCGATTGCCGGCTTAGGAAGTGAGGAGATGACCGACAGATTCATCATAAAGAAGATCCTAAGAGCCTTGGATAGAAAATATGATACCGTGTGCACATTGATCCAAATGACGCCCAATTACAAAGATCTCAAGCCAACGAAAGTCATTGGAAGAATTGTAGCTCATGAGATGTCATTTAAGGATAAGGAAGAGCTCCACAACAAGTCAAGTGGTGCTTACAAAGACTCATGTGATGCTCCCACATCATCCAGTGAGAAACAAACCTTCAACGAAGAATTGAGCCTAATGGTGAAGAACTTCAACAAGTTTACAAGAGTAGAAGCAAGGAAATAAGTTCCAAGTCAAGGTCCTACAATGACAAAAGATCTTCTAGTCATGAGCGCAATTGCTACAATTGTGGAAGACCCAGACACTATTCCAATGAGTGTACGGCTCCCTACAAAAAAAGAGAAGATTCTCCCAAAAGAAGAAGTAGAAGAGAAGAATCACCACCAAGAGAGAGAAGGAGTAGAGATGACCGTTATGAACGAAGAACATCACGGAGAAGCAAGGATTCGGAAAGGAAGGACAAGTCATCAAAGAGCTACACAAAACAAAAACATCAAGCTCATGTTGGTGAATGGGTATCTGGCTCCGACTCCGACAATCACTCTGAAAGAAGTTACCACTCCGACTCCGAATACACTCAAGATGAAGGTGTTGCCGGTCTAGCACTTGTGTCAACCAACTCCTATGACATATTTGAGTCACCAAATGAAGGAATTGGAAGATGCTTCATGGCTAAAGGCCCAAAGGTATCACACCCCGAGTATGTTGATTTCAATAGTGATGAAGATGATTTGCTAGGTGATGATGATTTACTTGTTGACAACTCCAATTATGAAAACTATGATGAACTTGCTATTAATCATGCTAATCAAGATAAAACGAATGGCAATTATAAGAAGGATATTGAGCGTCTAACTAAAGAACTAAACACTCTTAAGTTAGCTCATGAAACTACCTTGGAAGATCATCAAGAACTTTTAAAGACTCATGAGAAGCTACGCTTTGAAAAACTCAACCTTAAGCAAGAGCATGAGTTCTAGCAATCAATGATGATCTTTGCAAGAAAAGGTCTTCTTACATTGCCAAGCGTTTACTCTTGTCTACTTACATGCCACAAGTTAAATCTAGCAACAAGAACAAGAAAGATTCTTCCTCTAGTAGTAACAACAATCATGCTAAATCCAATGTTGTTGCTTCTAGTAGTTCTCTTGATTCCACTAATGATTCTCTTAGCCAAGTTACACTTGAGCAAGAAAATATCTTATTGAAGGGAATTATAGAGAAAAAGGTGTTTACAAGAGTCTTGCCGGAAGCAAGCAATTTGAGGAAGTTGTACGCAAGCAAGGAAGACACCGGAAGAATCAAGGTGTTGGTTTTGAATGAAAGTTCAACGCCAATGGAGTTGAGTGGGAAGAAGATCAATACCCCAAGATGAAGTTTGTTCCTCAACAAGAGAAGTATGATCCTACTTATTTCCAAGGAACACAAGCTCAAGATGATCTTCCACCATAATAACACAAGCTAAAAGGCAAGGACAAGCTTCAAGAGGAGATTGATGCATTTGAAGAAGCACCTAAGGCCTTGGTCAAGTGGGTTCCCAAGACTACATCAAGTTCCACTTCATCAAGTACGACTACAACTCGAAGGATTCCCATCAATATGGTGTGGATCCCTAAGAAGAAGAACTAGAGAGTTCTTGAGGGTGACTCCGCCAACATACTTCACTCTTATCATCTTGGCAAGGACAAGTGCAAACAACTTCCATATCTTGCACTAGTTCAAGGAGTCACAAACCCTCTTGTTGGTAAGACAAGGGACAAGGTAACCTAATGCATTCATGGACATCATCTCATGTGAATATCACTCTATGTCTATGGATATCCTTGTTTGTTCCTTGTGGGACTAACCCGTGTAGGCATTGAAAGTGCAACTCACTCCAAAAGATTGCTCCGAATGATCTACATCAACATTGAGCATCTACATCTCCAACACCTACATGAAGTCATCATCGACAAAACCCAAGGTTAGTTCATCCCTCTTAGGGGGGATATCACATCTAGGGGGAGCTTTACTCTAATCAATTGAGCTAAAGCAACTCTAATGATGTGAGCACAACAATGCTTTATGTAAAAGTGGCAACCCCACTTGTGCTTAAACAATGAGTATGACCTATGATCAAATGTTCTCATTTGACTCCTAAGTCAATATACTCATATATAGATGACCTAGTCATCGCCAAATTGCTTGATAGATGCTAGAGTGATTGTGCATGCTTTGTCACATATTTCATTTGTCATTTTATTGTGTGAGCATGTTAGATGCATATTTTACTCATTCGAGGACATCCATTTGTTGCTTTGATTGTTTGGCTTTTTCTCTTTTGCCAAATGGATGGACAAGAATGCCTAAGAACTCCCTCTAGCTATCTATGCTTTTCTTGTCTCAAACTCCATTCATGCTACATCACAAAGTTTGATCAAGTCAGATTCGAACCACTCTGTGTGAGGAGCACTTGGAGTCCCCGATTCGTCATAGACTTAAACTTCAAAAACCTCTTTGCGTATTTCGGTATGACCGAGTCATCCATTTCGGTCACACCGAGATCACTAAGTTGATCTGGGTTTTCAATCTCGGTGCAACCGATTTGAACTTTTTGGTCACACCGAGTTGCAGTAACCGCTTGCAATTCTGCATCTCATTGCCACCGAGTTGTTCCACTCGGTCACACCGACAGGGTCGGGATATATAAACCCACGGGTGAGATTTTGGAAATTTCTTCGAAACCTCTCAGCCCGCGCGTATCCTGCTCTGCCGCCTCGGGTCTCCGGATCATCTTCTCACCACCCGCGACCTCCCTCCGCTGGTTTCCATCACCGTCAACGGAATTCTGCCCCTCTGTTGCCGCCATAGCAAACTCTGCCGAACTAGGGTACGAGTTCGATCCTTTGTGCTATTCTTTTAACTCTGATTCGTAGCACATTGCTTTGCCATGATCATCACCATGTATGCAAACACTATATCCACTGAAAACATCCTTTAGGTTAGAGTTGAATTGAAAATTTAGGGTTAGGTTTCCGCCGAAACCATCTCGGACCGACCGAGTTGTGGAACTCGGTACCACCGATTCAGCTCAGGCCATTGCACTTGCACTTTCGGTCTGATCGAAAACTGCAAATCGGTGTGACCGAGTTCGATATTTTGTGAAACCCTAGCAGTCTCGGTGCCACCGAACCGTGACTTGGTCTGACCGAGTTCACTAGTTTAGGTTCCAAAAGCTACTTCGGTATCACCGAGTTTACAAATGAGTAGCTCTGAAATGCTTTCTGTGGAGAACTAAAACTAAATTTTTAAGTCATCTGTTTTGCAAAAACTCTGCACTTTGTGATGCTCATACACTCTACCTCATCTATATCTATTCACAGGGTCCGCTGTCAGTAAGATTGCAGAAATGTCTGATTAAAGCGATAGCCAGAACAGGTCTGAAGAACAAGTGCAATTGAGTGAGGGCACTAGTCCCTCAAGAAGTTATGATGAGGGCAGCAGGAGCACACCAAGTAACTTGCCCAAAGCAGCCACTAGGTCAAGGAAGAAGAAAACCTCAGATTCTGAAGATGAGGACTATGTGGCTGTTGAGGAGGAAGTCAGCTCCAAGAAGAAGGTGCTGAAGAAAGAATATGGGTCAGCTGCTACAACTAAGCCTGGCTTGCACAAGAAGGCCCCTGCCAAGAGGGTGCCAACCTTAAAGGTTAGAGCCTCAACTGCTGAAACCTCCATGCCAACTAGAGAGGCTGTTGGAGAAGGAAAGAAGAGGAAGGAAAGGGTCAAGAATACCACTACCAAAGTGCTTGGTAGATCCTCCATTATGGGAGATCCAGAAGAAGAGGAAGAGGATGCTACTCTAGCTCCCAAGTCTCAGAAGCTCATGGGAGATGCTATCAAATCAGGGGCCACTGCTCCATCAAAGCCCGAGTCTACTCCCAAAGCTCAAGATCAGAAACCTCCAAAGCCCAAGAGAAACACTAGAAGTATTCCTGCAACAGAGAAGAACAAGGCCCCAGTGCCTCAAGCTGAAGAAGAGGAAGATGATTCACTTGTTTTGAGGAAGTTGAAGCCCAAGATTCCTGACCACAATGATGCTCATCCAGTTGCTGAGGACATGCACATCAGGAAAGATGCATGACTGAAATTGTGGAGAGAGTCTGATCCCTATGCTGTTAGGAGGAGGACTGCAGTTGATTACAGGTTTCACACTAAGGAACAACAAGACTTCTATGAAACTATTTTGCTTGATAAGAAGCCCATTGTGTGTGACATGAGATGGGTTGATTGAGAATTCATCAAGGAGAATGAAGATCACTTTCCAGGAGTATATGACAACTTTAAAGCATGTGGAGTAGATGAGTTTGTTGGACAAAAGCTCACAAAATGGAATGATGAGCTGATCATGCAGTTTTACTCCACTGCTCATTTCTATCCAGATGGGAGGATAGTATGGATGTCGGAGGGTACAAGGTACCAGTCCACTGTTGAAGAATGGGAAAAACTAATCAATGCCCCAGAGGAACATGAGGATGACTTGGATGTGTATGCCAAGAAAAAGAAAGGCCATAACTCCATGGCAAACATGTACAAAGAGATCCCTGATAAAGCTTTGGAGACTCACAAGCTTGGATCAGTACACTTCTTGTTGTCTGGTCTGCCTACTATTAACTGGATCCTAAGGCACACTCTGCTACCCAAGTCAGGAGATCACAAGATGATCAGAGGACACTCCATCAACATGCTGCAAATCTTTGATGTCCCTCAGAAGTTCAAGATCATTAGTCTGATTGTAGAGACAATCAAGAGGACTGCTGCTGACCAAAAGAGAAGTTGTGGGCATGCTCCACATATTCAGGAGCTCATCAATTCTAAGATGGGCACAGGAACATATTTGCTGGACAAGGAGAATCTACCTGTATATCCTGATTTTGAAGACAACACTGTTGTGATGAATGAGGAGGAACCATCATCAGCGCAAGTACAGGAGAAGAGAGCCAAAGCAAAGGCTGAGAAAGCTGCCAAGATGCCAAGTGTTGAAGAAGCATCTCAAGTTTTCCTCAAGTCAAAACAAGATCAATTGGGCTATCTGATTCAAGCTACACTGAGGATTCAGAAGGGCTTGGCCACCCTGACTCAGAATCAGGAGAGCCTGGAGAGGGTTGTTGAGACAAAATTTTATGATCTTGACTTGAAGGTAGATGAGACTCAGATTGCAGTTGAGCAGCTTCAGGAGGAAGCAGAAGAGAGGAGAGGGAAGGCAACTACTGATGCTTTTCAGCGTGTGCCACGAGGTCTGAGGTCTGCTGCAGTGCTAGTTTTAGATGCTAGAGCTACTTTGTCACCACCAGCAGCTACAGCTCCAGTGCCACCTCCAGCACCGACTCCACCATCTCAAACTACATCGACAGATGCCTTCGTCATTGGAGTTCTCTCTACACCACCTCCCGAATACCAAGCCTGAGATACGCATAGCACTATGCATATTTGAAATTTTTGGTAACTTGTTACCAAAGGGGGAGAAATATGTATAGATCATAGGCTTCGAGAGAGTGTTTTGCTTCTTTGCCTTCGGTTAAACTTTTTATTGTGTGAGATACTTTATGTCCTTGTGAGATACCTATTTGATCATGTGGTTGATCATTTGCTACCTTAATGCTTGTTTGGATGATACTATCTTTTATATCTCATATATGATCATTCACTTGCTTGGTGATGAGTGCATGCTTTTGATTTCTATCTTTTTGAGCGCTCCACCAAGATGTATGTGACATGGAAGAGTAACCCATGATCCTAATCGATTGTGCATTTGCATTCAAAGGCAAATCTTAAATAATGCACAAATTTAGGGGGAGCTCTTGCTTATCACATACTTCTCAAAGCGACGAGGTTTTTCAATCTTATGATCATCTGTCAAAGCTTTGATCTATATGTTGTCATCAATTACCAAAAAGGGGGAGATTGAAAGTGCAACTATCCCTGGGTGGTTTTGGTAATTCCTAACAACATATAGCTCATTGGGCTAATGCTATTTTAAGATAAATATTTCAGGAAAGCTCAATGATTGGCATGGCATGGATTAGGAAGTGGACCCCTCAAAATGCTAAGGATAAAAGATTGGCTCAAGCTCAAAGCACAAGACTCTACATTTTATTTTTAGTGATCCAAGATCACATTGAGTCCATAGGAAAATCCAATATTATTAAAAGGGGGTGAGGTGTTGCTTAATGAGTTACTTGCTCAAAATGCTTAGTGATATGCTCCAAAAACCCTCAACTACTTTCTCATATCGACATATGTCCCAAACCAAAAGTCAAACTCGGCCCCACCGAAATCTTCTATCCGGCGCCACCGAGTTCACTTGACATAGCCACTGCCACAAACCCTAGTCTCACCGATAGGGATCTCGGTCTCACCGAGATGGGATTGCAACCTCTCTGTTTCCCTTCGTAACGTTTCGGTCCAACCGAGATGAGCGACCGGTCCCATCGAGATTTCAATGCAAACTCTCTGTTTCCCCTTCGTAACGTTTCGGTCTAACCGAGATGAGCGAATTGGTCCCACCAAGTTTGCCTGACCAACTCTTTGTTTGTCTATTACCAAAATTGGTCCCACCGAGTTTGTGTAATCGGTCTCACCGATATTACGTTATGCCCTAACCCTAATGGAATCGGTCCCACCAAAAATCCTAACGTTCACATTTTGAACTAAATCGGTCTGACCGAGTTCTATAATTCGGTCCCGCCGAATTTGGTGATTTGTGTGTAATGGTTAGATTTTGTGTGGAGGCTATATATACCCCTACACCCTCTCTTCATTCATGGAGAGAGCCATCAGAACATGACTACACTTCCAACATACATTTTCTGAGAGAGAACCACCTACACTTGTGTTGAGGTCAATATATTCCATTCCAACCACATAAATCTTGATCTCTAGCCTTCCCCAAGTTGCTTTCCACTCAAATCATCTTTCTACCAAATCCAATCCTATGAGAGAGAGTTGAGTGTTGGGGAGACTATCATTTGAAGCACAAGAGCAAGGAGTTCATCATCAATACACCATCTATTACCTTTTGGAGAGTGGTGTCTCCTAGATTGGTTAGGTGTCACTTGGGAGCCTCTGTCAAGATTGTGGAGTTGAACCAAGGAGTTTGTACGGGCAAGGAGATCGCCTACTTCGTGAAGATCTACCCTAGTGAGGCAAGTCCTTCGTGGGCGATGGTCATGGTGGGATAGACAAGGTTGCTACTTCATGGACCCTTCGTGGGTGGAGCCCTCCGTGGACTCGCGCAACCGTTATCCTTCGTGGGTTGAAGTCTCCATCAACGTGGATGTACGATAGCACCACCTATCGGAACCACGCCAAAAATCTCCGTGTCTACATTGAGTTTGCTCCCTCCAAACTCCCCCCTTTACCTTCATATGCAATTGTTTTACATTCCGTTGCTATACTCTTAGAATTGCATGTGTAGGTTGATTACTTGAATTGTGCTAAGTTGCTAAAATCTGCCAAGACTAAAAATTGGGAAATGCTAGATTTTTATTTGGTCAAGTAGTCTAATCACCCCCTCTAGACATACTTTCGATCCTACACTGAGTGAAGCTTTGAAAGGCGACATTGTATTCATGGAGTGGCTTCTTGACATGCTTAGGGTATGTGGCTTCATATGACATCTGAACTTCAGGCAGAAATACAACATGGTTGTGTGTTGAAGCTTGATAGTTGATGGAGGAGTGAAGCTTAATGAGCCGCATGATCCATGGAGCATAGAGCTTGAGGCCAAATAGATCAATGCCAAAAGTAGCCAACTGGCGAATGAAGAATTCTTGAGTGTTGAACCTGATGCCATTGATGATGTAGAATATCAATGTCTTCATGGTGCCTTCAAGCTTGGCGTTAGGAGAATGCCCTTTGATAGGATGAAAACGGAGCGGAAACAGACAGAACTAGGTGCTACCATATTTGTTTCCATATTTTTTTCCGGAAACGGAAACGAATACGGAAACCCGGAAAAAGTACGGAAACAGATACTACCAGAAAAAACAGAGCGAATACAACACAGATACAAAGACAGAAGCGGATATTCACCGAAACAAAGAACCCTTGAACCGTAGAAAAAACACAATGAAATGAACAAAGTTGTCAAATGGATAAGATGATTATGAAATATTAAGATATGTTGTGGATATATAATTAGATATTCATTTGTGCATAAATATTCAACTTTCGCAACACAAAAACTTGGAAGACATCCAACAACCAAACATTGAAGCTCAAATCACAATAGTGCTCAACTTGAATAATAGTACTAGTACTGTAGTACACACTTCAACTCAACAAGAAAAGTATCCATGATGCAAATGTTTGAAACATTAAATATGGTTACTAATGGTTCCATTCTAGCACTGCATCATTCAATCCTCCATTTCCTCATACGTGAAGTCCTCCAGGTCATCATCACTATCATCCTCTTGTGGCTCCTCTAACTACATAGGCAAGCATAAAAATATATTTCAAGTTCTGTAATATGAGTATTAGACACAATAAAAGTTAGAAATTAGATAAAATGCAAACCATGTGCACCAAAGTTGTAAAAAGTTCCTCCAAGCTTGGTATGTCCATGTCTTTGACAACAGATGCAATGTCACTACCTGAATGGTTGATAATAATAATAATAATAATAATAATAATTATTATTATTATGTCACAGGGTGCACATGAAATTGAGATAAAATTTAAAAGGTTACCTTTAGATGCCCCAATCCAATTTTTAGTACAAATTAATGCTTGGACGATTTCAGGATTAAGACGACCACGAAATGGGTCAACAACCCGCCCACCAGCATTGAATGTCGACTCTGAGGCAACCGTCGACACTTGCATAGATAAGATATCTCGAGCAAGCCATGACAGAATAGGGAACTCAACTTGATTGACCTTCCACCATAATAGTATATCAAAATTCATATCTTTTCTAGATTGTAACTCTTGCTCCATGTATACTTCCAACTCAGTTTTGAGAACACGGTCTGATTTTTGACTTCTGCTACTCAAGAACGAGTCTAAACAATCATCTAGATCAAGATCAACAGAAGGTGTTTCACACATATTAGTATCACTACTATTACAGGTTGTCTTCTTTGATGTAGAGACACAAGCTTCAAAAAACCGGGTAATCAGTTTAGTAAACTTCTCAATCTGTTGATCATGGGTGGTGGGGGTAAATGGTAAGTGCATAGTATTCTACCACGTTTCTCTTGTATCTAGGATCAAAGAAGACCGCCATGGAAAGTTCCATGTTGGACTTCTCCCAATACTTATCATATTTAAGTTTCATGGAACGTGCCATAGACTTAATTACTTTACCAGAGGTAGCACACCATCCGTGAATTGCAATCCTAAACTTGCAAAAGGTGATAAAAAACTTATTTGCAGTTGGATATGTAGTTCCAGAGAACAGCACAGTAGCATCCTTGAAAATCTTTAGGTGATCACATATCTTCAATGCCATAATCCAATTCTTCGAAGTTGGAGCACACTTCTTATACTTATTTTTATGTCGAAGAAAAAGCCTATCAAAAGAAGCTCTAAAGTAAAGTGCCTTCTGCAGCATATCATACGTGGAATTCCAACGGGTAGGAATATCCAAGATCAGTTCAGATTTTGGATTCAAGTCACATTCTGAAGCACACTTCTCAAACTCTTCCTTTTGCTGTGGAGAATTCCTCACAATTGATATTGTATTTCTAATATTTGCAATAGATGCTGCAATTGTCTTCAAACCATCTTGAGCGACTAGGTTTAGGATGTGATTGAAACATCTTACATGAAAAAAATGCCATCACATATTAGACTATTCTTACTAAATTTGGTTACTAGCCCATCAACACACTTATCATTGGCTGAAGCATTGTCCAAACTGAGTGAAAGCAATTTCCTGTCAAGATTCCAATCCACTATGCAATCATAAAAATGTAAGCCAAGATTTTTTCCTGAATGGTTTCCCGGTACATGATTAGACTTGATAATCCTCTTTTGCATGCACCAATTTTCATCTATCCAATGAACAGTGATGCACATGTATCCTTTGGTTTGTCCAGATATCTAGATGTCCATGGTGGCACTAAATTGGCATTGCATTGTTTTGAAGTACTCATACAATTTCTTCTTTTCCCCCAAAAATATATTGATTATGTCTTTCTTCACAGTACACTACTGGAGGATGCTGCTAACGTGACACTACGATCAGAGACCCCTCGACGAAACTGTGTGCGATGCAGTAATCACAAACGGTGGTGTAAAAGAACCGTCAAAAAAGGTGCAAAACGTTTGCGATGGCAGAGCCATCAAACACGATTCAAATTTTAGTTGCGTGTGCGATGCAGGGCATACGGTTTAGTCCAATGAACTGTTTGCGATGAGGTAGAACAAAAGAAACGGGCAGCCTAATGAAGGCGTGTGCGATATACAACATAGGGTTCACTCGGATGAACTGTTTGTGATTAGGCAACACAAAAGAAACGGTCTGCCAGATCAAGGTGTGTGTGATTGAGGGCATATGCTTCAGAAGAATTAACCGTTTGTGAGTAGGCAACAGAACAGAAACGGGTCAGCCAGATCAAAGTGTCTGCGATTGATGGCATACACTTCACATGGATGAACTATTTGCGATTAGCCACAACAAACTAAAACGGTTGGATAGATCAATGTGTGTGCACTAGACGGGCACACACATTCTAATTAAAAGAAGCGTGCGCGATGGTAATAACGAGCGCGCATGGTTGTTGGAACAAGACGTGTGCTGACATTGCCTATTGCGGTGCACCCTATGGTGCAAACGCCACGTATGTGGCCGAGAAGGAATACGTGCCCACGTTACGCCTTTTGGGAATAGTGCCGCACTTATAACCGTCAGTAAATTCTGAGCATGCGTCCCATCACATTCCAAATTGCAAACCTGTTCACACTGATCAAAACCTAAACGGTTTCCCACTTAGGAGCGTATTACTACTCGGTTATAAATACTACTACTCAAAGATGATTGCACATTCCTTCTCAACTCCTCATCCACAAAAACAAAGTCATTCATCATCGTTCCCTTTGCGTCTGCCATGGCCAGCGTGAGTTCTGGGTCGAGAGATTGCCACCAGAGAGATGCGAGCATGGAAGCGGAAGCATGAGAGATGTCCCGCCTCGCCGCGAACGCAGCCGGCATGTGTAACGCCCTCGATGCGGCTATGTCTCCCACGTGTCAAAGCACGACTTAGAGGCATAACCGCATTGAAAGCAATGTCGCAAGTGAGGTAATCTTCACACAACCCATGTAATAAATAAGGGAAAGAGACACATAGCTGGCTTACAATCGCCACTTCACACAATTACAGGAATAAATCATTACATCATCCAAATACAATCAAGGCCCGACTACGGAGCCAAAATAAAAGAAGACTACCCAAAAATCTACACAGATCCCCGATCGACCCCAACTGGGCTCCACTACTGATCAACTAGAACGAAACAACACAAAGGACAAGATCTTCAACGAGCTCCTCCTTGAGCTTGGTTGCGTCACCTGCTCGGTAACATCGGCACCTGCAAACTGGTTTTGGAAGTATCTGTGAGTCACGGGGACTCAGCAATCTCACACCCTCGCGATCAAGACTATTTAAGCTTATAGGAAGGGTAAAAGGTATGAGGTGGAGCTGCAGCAAGCGACTAGCATATATGGTGGAGCGAGAAGAGAAGGCAAAAGTGTTGGAAATATGCCCTAGAGGCAATAATAAATTAGTTATTATTATATTATATTTCATTGTTCATGATAATCGTTTATTACCCATGCTAGAATTGTATTGATAGGAAACTCATATACATGTGTGGATACATAGACAACACCATGTCCCTAGTAAGCCTCTAGTTGACTAGCTCATTGATCAATGGATGGTTACGGTTTCCTAACCATGGACATTGGATGTCGTTGATAACGGGATCACATCATTAGGAGAATGATGTGATGGACAAGACCCAATCCTAAGCCTAGCACAAAGATCGTGTAGTTCGTATGCTAAAGCTTTTCTAATGTGAAGTATCATTTCCTTAGACCATGAGATTGTGCAACTCCCGGATACCGTAGGAGTGCTTTGGGTGTGCCAAACGTCACAACGTAACTGGGTGGCTATAAAGGTGCACTACGGGTATCTCCGAAAGTGTCTGTTGGGTTGGCACGAATCGAGACTGGGATTTGTCACTCCGTGTAACGGAGAGGTATCTCTGGGCCCACTCGGTATGACATCATCATAATGTGCACAATGTGACCAAGGAGTTGATCACGGGATGATGTGTTACGGAACGAGTAAAGAGACTTGCCGGTAACGAGATTGGACAAGGTATCGGGATACCGACGATCGAATCTCGGGCAAGTATCGTACCGATAGACAAAGGGAATTGTATACGAGATTGATTGAATCCTTGATATCGTGGTTCATCCGATGAGATCATCGTGGAGCATGTGGGAGCCAACATGGGTATCCAGATCCCGCTGTTGGTTATTGACCGGAGAGTTGTCTCGGCCATGTCTGCATGACTCCCGAACCCGTAGGGTCTACACACTTAAGGTTCGATGACGCTAGGGTTATAGGGAAAGTATGTATGCGGTTACCAAATGTTGTTCGGAGTCTCGGATGAGATCCCGGACGTCACGAGGAGTTCTGGAATGGTCCGGAGGTAAAGATTGATATATAGGAAGTATGGTTTTGGCCACCGGAAGTGTTCCGGGCATCACCGGTAGTGTACCGGGACCACCGGAGGGGTCCGGGGGTCCACCGGGAGGGGCTCCGGGCCCCGGAGGCATACATGGGCCAAGTGTGAGAAGGGACCAGCCCCTAGGTGGGCTGGGGCGCCTCCCCACCAAGGCCCATGCGCCTAGAGAGAAGAGGGGGCAAACCCTAAGGGCAGATGGGCCCTAAGGCCCATGCCTAGTGCGCCTCCCTCTCCCCACCCCCACTTGGCCACCACCCCAGATGGGGATTGGGGCTGCCGCCACCCCTAGGGTGGAAACCCTATGTGGGGGCGCAGCCCTCCCTCTCCCCCTATATATAGTGGAGGCAAAGGGGCAGCCCAACACACGAAGTTCTTCCTCTGTTGGCGCAGCCCTACCCCTCTCCCTCCTCGTCTCTCGTAGTGCTTGGCGAAGCCGTGCTGGAGTCCCGCGCTCCTCCACCACCACCACCACGCTGTCGTGCTGCTGCTGGATGGAGTCTTCCCCAACCTCTCCTTCTCCCCTTGCTGGATCAAGGCGTGGGAGACGTCACTGGGCTGCACGTGTGTTGAACACGGAGGCGCCGTTGTTCGGCGCTTAGATCGGAATCAACCACGATCTGAATCGCTGCGAGTACGACTCCTTCATCCACGTTCTTGCAACGCTTCCGCTTAGCGATCTACAAGGGTATTTAGATGGACTCCCCTTCCCCTCATTGCTAGATTACTCCATAGATTGATCTTGGTGATGCGTAGAAAATTTTAAATTTCTGCAACGATCCCCAATAGTGGCATCATGAGCTAGGTTTATGCGTAGTTTCTATGCACGAGTAGAACCCAAGTTGTTGTGGGCGTCGATTTTGTCAATTTACTTGCCGTTACTAGTCTTATCTTGATTCGGCGGCATCGTGGGATGAAGCCGCCCGGACCGACCTTACACGTACTCTTACGTGAGACAGGTTCCACCAATTGACATGCACTAGTTGCATAAGGTGGCTAGCGGGTGTCTGTCTCTCCCACTTTAGTCGGATCGGATTCGATGAAAAGGGTCCTTATGACGGGTAAATAGAAATTGGCATATCACGTTGTGGTTTTGGCGTAGGTAAGAAACGTTCTTGCTAGAAACCTATAGCAGCCACGTAAAAATTTGCAACAACAATTAGAGGACGTCTAACTTGTTTTTGCAGCATATGCTTTGTGATGTGATATGGCCAAAAGGATGTGATGAATGATATATGTGATGTATGAGATTGATCATGTTCTTGTAATAGGAATCACGACTTGCATGTCGATGAGTATGACAACCGGCAGGAGCCATAAGAGTTGTCTTAATTTATTTATGACCTGCGTGTCAACATAAACGTCATGTAATTACTTTACTTTATTGCTAAAGCGTTAGCCATAGTAGTAGAAGTAATAGATGACAAGACAACTTCAAGAAGACACGATGATGGAGATCATGGTGTCATGCCGGTGACAACGATGATCATGGAGCCCCGAAGATGGAGATCAAAAGGAGCAAATGATATTGGCCATATCATGTCACTATTTGATTGCATGTGATGTTTATCATGTTTTACATCTTATTTGCTTAGAACGACGGTAGCTTAAATAAGATGATCCCTCGCAATAATTTCAAGGAAGTGTTCCCCCTAACTATGCACCGTTGCGAAGGTTCGTTGTTTCGAAGCACCACGTGATGATTGGGTGTGATAGATTCTAACGTTCGAATACAACGGGTGTAAGCCAGATTTACACACGCAATACACTTAGGTTGACTTGACGAGCCTAGCATGTACAGACATGGCCTCGGAACACGGAAGACCGAAAGGTTGAGCATGAGTCGTATAGAAGATACGATCAACATGAAGATGTTCACCGATGTTGACTAGTCCGTCTCACGTGATGATCGGACACGGCCTAGTTGACTCGGATCATGTTTCACTTAGATGACTAGAGGGGTGTCTATCTGAGTGGGAGTTCATTAAATAATTTGATTAGATGAACTCAATTATCATGAACATAGTCTAAATTGTCTTTGCAAATATGTTGTGGATAAATAGCTCACGCTTTAGCTCCCTGTTTTAATACGTTCCTAGAGAAAAGACTAAGTTGAAAGATATTGTAAGAATTGAAGCGGACTAGGTCCGTTGCCCGAGGAGTGTCCTCATGGCTACACAGAAGGCTTATGTCTTTGATGCACTGCTCGGTGTGCCAACCCCTCCAGCGTCGTCTGTGGATGTTATGAACATCTGACAGATACGTCCTGATGACTACTTGATAGTTAAGTGCACCGTACTTTATGGCTTAGAATCGGGATTCCAATGACGTTTTGAACGCCATAGAACATATGAGATGTTCCAAGAGCTGAAATTGGGATTTCAGGCTCATGCCCGTATTGAGAGGTATGAGACCTCCGACAAGTTCTTTGCCTACAAGATGGAGGAAAATAGCTCAGCTAGTGAGCATATGCTCAGAATGTCTAGGTGCTACAATCACTTGAATCAAGTGGGAGTTAAACTTCTAGATAAGATAGTGATTGATAGAGTTCTCTAGTCACTATCACTAAGCTACTAGATCTTCGTGATGAACTATGACATGCAAGGGATGGAGATGATCCCGGAGCTGTTCGCGGTGCTTAAGACCGCAAAAGGTAGAAATCAAGAAGGAGCATCAAGTGTTGATGGTTTAACAAGACGAAGGGCAAGGGCTAGAAGGGAAACTTCATGGATGGCAAATCAGTTGCCGCTCCAGTGAAGGAACCCAAGGTTGAACCCAAACCCGAGACTAAGTGCTTCTATTGTAAGGGGGACGGTCACTGGTAGCAGAATTACCCCAAATGCATGGTAAATAAGAAGGCTGGCAACTTCAACAAAGTATATACGTGTTATTAATGTGTACCTCACTAGTACTCCTGGTAGCACCTGGGTATTGGATACCGGTTCAGTTGCTATTATTGGTGACTTGAAGCAAAAGCTACGGACTAAACGGAGACTGGCTAAGGGCGAGGTGACGATGTGTGTTGGAAGTGTTTCCAAAGTTGATGAGATCACCATCGCACGCTCCATCTGCCTTCAGGATCAATATTGAACCTAGATAAATGTTATCAGGTGTCTACGTTGAGCATGAATATGATTAGATCATGTTCACTGCAATACGGTTATTCATTTAAGTTAGAGAATAATGGTTATTCTGTTTACATGCATAATACCTTTCATGGTCATGCACCCTATGTGAATGGTTCAGTGAATCTCGGTCATGGTAATACACATGTTCACGCCAAAAGATGTAGAGTTAATAATGATAGTACCACTTTCTTGTGGCACTGCCGCTTAGGTCATATTGGCGTAAGATGCATGAAGAAACTCCATATCGATGGATGTTTGGAGTCACTTGATTTTGAATCGCTTGACACATGCGAGCCATGCCTCATGGGCAGGATGACTAAGACCCTGTTTCCAGGTACAATGAAACGGGCAAGTGACTTGTTGGAAATCATACATGCTGATGCGTGTGATCCAATGAGAATTGAAGCATGCGATGGATATCACTATTTTCTCATCTTCACTAACGATTTGAGTAGATATAGGTATATTTACTTAATGAAGCACAAGTCTGAAACATTTGAAAAGTTCAAGCGATTTCAGAGTGAAGTTAAGAACCATCATAACAAGAAGATCAAATTCCTACGATCTGATCGATGAGAATTTTTGAGTTATGAGTTTGGCAATCACTTAAGACATTGTGGAATTGTTTCACAGTTGAAGCCACCTGGAACACCATAGGGTAATGGTGTGTCCGGACGTCGTAATCGAACCTTATGAGATATGGTGCGATCTATGATGTCTCTTACCGAGCTACCGTTTTCATTTTGAGGATATGCATTAGAGACAGCTGCATTCACTTTAGATAGGACACCATCTAAGTCCGTTGAGATGACGTTGTATGAATATGGTTTGGCAAGAAACCAAAGTTGTCGTTTCTTAATGTTTGGGGCTGCGATGCTTAAGGCTTCAGTCGGAGAAGCTCAAACCCAAAAGCGGACAAACACATCTTCATAGGATACCCAAAGGTGACAGTTGGGTATACCTTCTATCTTAGATCCGAGGGCAAATTGTTTTTCGCTAAGAATGGGTCCTTTCTCGAGAAGGAGTTTCTCTCGAAAGAATTGAGTGGGAGGAAGATAGAACTTGATGAGGTTGTCGAACCTTTACTTCAACTAGAAAATGATGCAACATAGAAAGATGTTTTCTGTGGCGCCTACGTCTGTTGAATAGGAAGTTAATGATAGTGATCATGAAGCTTCGGATCAAGTTGCTATCGAACCTCGTAGGTCGACAAGGAAATGTACTACTCCTGAGTGGTACAGTAATCCTGTCTTAGATATCATGTTGTTAGACAACAATGAACCTACGGCTATGGAGAAGCGATGGTGGGCCCATATTCCGACAAATGGTTAGAAGCCATGAAATCCGAGATAGGATCCATGTATCAGAAAAAAGTATGGACTTTGGTGGACTTGCCCAATGATCGGCAAGCCATTGAGATAAATGGATCTTTAAGAAGAAGACAGACGTGGGCGGTAATGTTACCGTCTATGAAGCTCGACTTGTGGGAAAGGGTCTTTTCACAAGTTCAAGGAGTTGACTACGATGAGAATTTCTCACCCGTAGCGATGCTTTAGTCCATCGGAATCATGTTAGCATTAGCTGTATTTTTCGATTATGAAATCTGACAGATGGATGTCCAAAACAAGTTTTCTTACCAGTTTTCGTAAGAAAGAGTTGTATGTGATACAATGAAAGTTTTGTCGATCCTAAGGATGCTAAAAGGTATGCTGGCTCCAGCGATCCTTCTATGGACTAGAGCAAGCATCTCGGAGTCAGAATATATGCTTCGATGGAGTGATCAAAGCTTTTAGGTTTATACAATGTTTGCTAGAAACTTGTATTTACAAGAAAGTGAGCGGGAGCACTACAACATTTCTGATAAGTATATGTGGATGACATATTGTTGATCCGAAATAATGTAGAATTTCTGGAAAGCATAAACGGTTGTTTGAAGAGTGATTTTCAAAGGAAGACCTGGATAAAGCTGCTTACATATTGGGCATCAAGACCTATAGAGATAGATCAAGACGCCTGATGATACTTTCAAAGAATGCACACCTTGACATGATTTTGAAGGATTTCAAAATAGATCAGTCAAAGAAGGGATTCTTACCTGAGTTGTAAGGTGTGAAGTTGAGTAAGACTCAAAGATTGACCACGGCAGAAGAAAGAGGAAGGACGAAGGTCGTCCCCTATGCTTTTTTCATAGGCTCTATACGGTATGCTATGTACCGCACCAGATGTGTGCCTTGCCACGTGTCTGGCAAGAGGGTACAAAGGTGATCTAGGAGTGGATCACCAGATAGCGGTCAAAATTATCCTTAGAGGAATAAGGAAATGTTTCTCGGTTATGGAGGTGATAAAGAGTTCGACATAAAGAGTTACGTCGATGCAAGCTTAACACCTATCCGGATAGCTCTGAGTAGAGATACCGAATAGGTATAATGGAGCAACAATTTGGAATAGCTCCAAGTGGAACGTGGTAGCAGCATCTATGATATGACATAAAGTTTTGCGAAATACATAGGGATCTGAATATTGCAGACCCGTTGACTACAACCTCTCTCACAAGCACAACATGATCAAACCCAGAACTCATTGAGTGTTAATCACATAGTGATGTGAACTAGATCATTGAGTCTAGTAAACTCTTTGGATGTTGGTCACATGGCGATGTGCCTGTGAGTGTTAATCACATGGCGATGTGAACTAGATTATTGACTCTAGTGCAAGTGGGAGACTGTTGGAAATATGCCCTAGAGGAAATAATAAATTAGTTATTATTATATTATATTTCATTGTTCATGATAATCGTTTATTATCCACGCTAGAATTGTATTGATAGGAAACTCATATACATGTGTGGATACATAGACAACACCATGTCCCTAGTAAGCCTCTAGTTGACTAGCTCGTTGATCAATGGATGGTTACAGTTTCCTAACCATGGACATTGGATGTCGTTGATAACGGGATCACATCATTAGGAGAATGATGTGATGGACAAGACCCAATCCTAAGCCTAGCACAAAGATCGTGTAGTTCGTATGCTAAAGCTTTTCTAATGTGAAGTATCATTTCCTTAGACCATGAGATTGTGCAACTCCCGGATACCGTAGGAGTGCTTTGGGTGTGCCAAACGTCACAACGTAACTGGGTGGCTATAAAGGTGCACTACGGGTATCTCCGAAAGTGTCTGTTGGGTTGGCAGGAATCGAGACTGGGATTTGTCACTCCGTGTAACGGAGAGGTATCTCTGGGCCCACTCGGTATGGCATCATCATAATGTGCACAATGTGACCAAGGAGTTGATCACGGGATGATGTGTTACAGAACGAGTAAAGAGACTTTCCGGTAACGAGATTGGACAAGGTATCGGGATACCGACGATCGAATCTCGGGCAAGTATCGTACCGATAGACAAAGGGAATTGTATACGTGATTGATTGAATCCTTGACATCGTGGTTCATCCGATGAGATCATCGTGGAGCATGTGGGAGCCAACATGGGTATCCAGATCCCGCTGTTGGTTATTGACCGGAGAGTTGTCTTGGCCATGTCTGCATGACTCCCGAACCCGTAGGGTCTACACACTTAAGGTTCGATGACGCTAGGGTTATAGGGAAAGTATGTATGCGGTTACCAAATGTTGTTCGGAGTCTCGGATGAGATCCCGGACGTCACGAGGAGTTCTGGAATGGTCCGGAGGTAAAGATTGATATATAGGAAGTATGGTTTTGGCCACCGGAAGTGTTCCGGGCATCACCGGTAGTGTACCGGGACCACCGGAGGGGTCCGGGGGTCCACCGGGAGGGGCCACGGGCCCCGAAGGCATACATGGGCCAAGTGTGAGAAGGGACCAGCCCCTAGGTGGGCTGGGGCGCCTCCCCACCAAGGCCCATGCGCCTAGAGAGAAGAGGGGGCAAACCCTAAGGGCAGATGGGCCCTAAGGCCCATGCCTGGTGCGCCTCCCTCTCCCCCCGCCCACTTGGCCGCCACCCCAGATGGGGATTGGGGCTGCCGCCACCCCTAGGGTGGAAACCCTAGGTGGGGGTGCAGCCCTCCCTCTCCCCCTATATATAGTGGAGGCAAAGGGGCAACGCAACACACGAAGTTCTTCCTCTGTTGGCGCAGCCCTACCCCTCTCCCTCCTCGTCTCTCGTAGTGCTTGGCGAAGCCGTGCTGGAGTCCCGCGCTCCTCCACCACCACCACCACGCTGTTGTGCTGCTGCTGGACGGAGTCTTCCCCAACCTCTCCTTCTCCCCTTGCTGGATCAAGGCGTGGGAGACGTCACCGGGCTGCACGTGTGTTGAACACGGAGGCGCTGTTGTTCGGCGCTTAGATCAGAATCAACCGCGATCTGAATCGCTGCGAGTACGACTCCTTCATCCGCGTTCTTTCAACGCTTCCGCTTAGCGATCTACAAGGGTATGTAGATGCACTCCCCTTACCCTCGTTGCTAGATTACTCCATAGATTGATCTTGGTGATGCGTAGAAAATTTTAAATTTCTGCAACGATCCCCAACAAAAAGCACGGTCGAGAAACTATGATCAAGAAGTGATCCTAAAACAACCTACGTCAAACATAACTCCAACACCGTGTTCACTTCCCGACTCCGCCGAGAAGAGACCATCACGGTTACACACGCGGTTGATGTATTTTAATTAAGGTCAACTTCAGGTTTTCTACAACCGAACATTAACAAATTCCCATCTGCCCATGACCGCGGGCACGACTTTCGAAAGTTCAAATCCCTACAGGGGTGTCCCAATTTAGCCCATCACAAGCTCGCACGGTCAACGAAGGATATTCCTTCTAGCGAGAAGACCCGATCAGACTCGGAATCCCGGTTACAAGACATTTCGACAACGGTAAAACAAGACCAGCAAAGCCGCCCGAATGTGCCAACAAATTCCGATAGGAGCTGCACATATCTCTTTCTCAGGGCACACCGGATTGTCCAAGGTTCCGGTAGGCCAGCCCAGAGTTGCCCCTGGTGGCCACCGGCAGCTGACAGGTTGGACCAACACTCAGAGGAGCACTGGCCCGGGGGTTTAAATAAAGATGACCCTTGAGTCTGCAGAACCCAAGGGAAAGAAAAGGCTAGGTGGAGAATGGTAAAACCAATGTTGGGCCTTGCTGGAGGAGTTTTATTCAAGGCGAACTGTCAAGGGATTCCCATTATAACCCAACCGCGTAAGAAACGCAAAATCCGGGAACATAACACCGATATGAGAGGAACTAGGGCGGCAAGAGTGGAACAAAACACCAGGCATAAGGCCGAGCCTTCCATCCTTTACCAAGTATATAGATGCATTAATTAAATAAGAGATATTGTGATATCCCAACAAAATATCCATGTTCCAACATGGAACAAGCTCCAATCTTCACCTGCAACTAACAACGCTATAAGAGGGGCTGAGCAAAGCGGTAACATAGCCAAACAATGGTTTGCTAGGACAAGGTGGGTTAGAGGCTTGACTTAACAATATAGGAGGCATGATCAGCAAGTGGTAGGTATCGCAGCATAGGCATAGCAAAAGAGCGAGCAACTAGCAAGCAAAGATAGAAGTGATTTCGAGGGTATGGTCATCTTGCCTGAAATCCCGCAAGGAAGAAGAACAAGTCCATGTAGAAGACAAACAGACGTAGCCGAACGGGTCCTCACAAATGCGACGTTATCGGAACCAACCTAAAGAAGCAAACACCAGAAAGAAGCACACAACATAGTAAACAACCAACACATGAACATGGTATGATATGCGGGATGTTGTATGCGATGCATATGCATGATTTGGACATGAATGATTGAAACTGGCCTCAACTTGGAAATCCAAGAGTGCCACTAGAAAGGTGAGGTGATTTCGGTTGAAATCGATATAAAGATCACCGGAATCGGATGCGCGGTTTGGAAATAGCAAGCAAAACAAATATGGCACCGGTCTGCGATAATCAGCAAGTGACCAACTAAATGCATCAAGATAAATATGCTACAGCACTCGAACACAACAACAAAATACATGGCAGGGATCCACTCATGATACTTGACAAAAGATGAACCCTGAGCTATGGCTAATTCATCCATTAATAGGTTCATACAAGCATGGCAAATGTGCAAATGATAACAGGTTTCAGACTTAGTGAAATTAACACCAGTCTGGAATTTATCATCAGGAAGCACACTTTAGAGCATGAAAACTACATGCTACAGGAACTTAACATGGCAAAGCAAGGCATGGAATGAAGCTACTCAAAGCACTTAACAAAAGTCCCTTAGTGACCTTGAGCCAAAAGGGATCAGAAAATACAATGGTAAGCATGTGAACATGGCAAAAACATAAACAGATCTCAGACTTGGTGAAAAACTGGAGCATGCAAATCAGTTAACGAGTAGGCATGTTTACGAGCTCGATGCACTCACTACAAAGCATGGCATGACAAACTAAGCATACACTCATCAAGAAGACATGGCATAGAAGCTAGACATGGCAAGAACAACAACATAGCATGAACGGATCAATAGCAACATCCTCGACAAAATCACTAATCATGTCAACAATCTGCCAGGATAAATTTATAGCAAAAGTAGAGCTCGATTGACTCAAGCTAGGGTGCTCCATAAATGCCAACAATGACATGGATGGATAGAGCACCACAATATTAACAAAACATCCTTACTGATCATCCTCAAAAGAGGCACGGATCACTAGGAAACAACATGAACATATGACATAAAAGCAAAAATAGGACAAGGACTTAGTGAAATTCTAAGTCCCTGAAATCAGCATTACCGATTACGCTACTTTGCAAGCTTGTGCTAGTCACCACAAATATCACAAAAATACATGGCATACACCCCTGTAAAGATGGCATGGCATTAACAAAACACATGTAGAGCTCAGGATCATAGCATGCACACATTAATCATGGCAAAAATGACAAAATGCCATTTGCTGAAATAGAACTGACAAATTCCTCACATAGCCCTCTTCCAACAGCATTTCGGGCATCAAGATGAGCTCAAATGAAAATAATGCAATAAGATGAAATGATGTACTCGCCGAGACAAACATTTTTATATGCTACACGCGTGAATCGGAGCTACGGGTGTAGAGTTATGATGCGATGAAAAATGCAAAAGATTAGGGTTCGGAGGGAAAAGTCAACCCGATTCAAAATCTCCAGATCCAGATCCGGAGTTACTGTAGTAGCACGGCGCTCGAGGTTCGCCGGCGAGGAGAAAACATGGTAGCCGGAGTTGGGGCCGAGGAGCTCGGACGAAGGAGGCCGGCGACGGCGCTGCGGTGGCGCGCCGGCGGCGAAGGGCGGCGTCACACGGTCGCCGGACTAAGGCGGCGAAGCGTCTCGGCTGGTGAGCAACTCCGGCCGGCGCGGGTGGCGGCCCGGGGGAGGGAGAGGTGGCGCGACGAGGCGCGGAGCCGGGCGGCGGCTTCCCAGTAGGTGGGGACGAGGCGTAGGGCGGCGGCGCGGCGGAACACAGGCAGCGGGCGGCGCGCGGGGGAGCAGACACTCGGGCGGCGGCGGTTGGGCCCCGTGGGCCCGCGATGGGCCTGGCGGGCCGCGGGAGGAGAGAGAGGGAGGAGGCGCTGAGGTGGCGACGACCAGTTGGCTGCGGCGGCGGGGAGGGTGACGTGGTGGACTGTGATTGGTTGGGGCGAGGTGGCCGGCGGCGGTGGACGCATCCGGTGCGGTGCGAACATGTCCGATGGCGCGAGGAGGAAGACACTAGGGTTAGACTGCGCGGAAATTTCGGGCGAGGCCACATATTTATAGGTAGAGGGAGCTAGGAGAGTCCAAATAAGGTGCAATTTGCGGCCACGCGATCGTGATTGAACGACCGAAATGATGCAGGAGGTTAGGTGGGTTTTGGGCCAAATAGGAAGGGTGTTGGGCTACAACACACACGAGGCCTTTTCGGTCCCTCGGTTAACCGTTGGAGTATCAAACGAAGTCCAAAGGGCACGAAACTTGACAGGCGGTCTACCGGTAGTAAACCAAGGCGACATGACAAGTCTCGGTCCAAGCCGAAAACGTTTAACACCCGCACACGGAAAGAGGTAGAAAGGGACACCGGGTGACATAGGAACGCCGTATTGCAAAACGGACAACGGGGAAAATACTCAGATGCATGAGATGAACATGTATGCAAATGAAATGCACATGATGACATGGTATGAGATGCACGACACGCAAGCAATGACAAGGAAACAACAGCGAATAACTGGAAGACACCTGGCACATCGGTCTCGGGGCGTCACAGCATGTCCCGCTGCGCGGTCGTAGCAGCATAGAGGTCCCGCCGCACCGCCGAAGCAGCACGCAGGTCCCGCCGCGCCATCGATGCGGTAGACTGGTCCGGCCATGCCGCGGAAGTAGAAGAGATCTCCCGCCGCGCCGCGAATGCAGCAGAGATGTCCTCCCGCGCCGCGGCAGCCTGGGAAAATGTCTCGTGTGCAGGCGAGGACTCTTACAGGCGCATGCATGTGATCATCCATAGCCAGATGGATCAGATCTCCAGCTGGGCGAGGTTGCAGGACGACATGAAAGCCTCTTTTGCCGGCATCATTCGACAACTAAATGAGAGCAATGCGAAGCTCCGGGCCGAGCGCGACCTGTTGAGGGCGAAGATCGCCGGAAGTGCGGAGAAGCAAGAGGAGACCGATGCCTTGTTGAAGAGGACCGGCGTCATCGTCGAGAAACTTATGGATAAGAATGCCATGTTGCGCATCGAGCGCAAAAGGCTGGTGGGGGAATCTGTGGATGCTCTCAAGCAACATCTTGAGGACAAGAAAGAGCTCATCACCGCTCGCCGTGGAGAATAGTTCCCGCGGCCTACAACAACGTAGAGATCAGCGGGCCAGATTGTTGTCTTCCTTCTTCTTTCGCCCTTGTGTATTTCGGGCGTTGCCACATGTGGCTTCTTTAATTATGTTCCTAAATATGTAAGACAATTATTATCCACTGTCATCGTCCTTATATTAATCATGCTTGCTATAAGTTGCAATCGATGCTATATAGGTCCGCCAGATCTTACATCAAGATCCATGCAGAACTTTCTTTTCAGATTTTCATTTTTTCTCTTAAATCTCAGTCCAGTGAGACACATAGCCACATCATAGAATAGGGGCTCGGGCGCCATTAATGGAGACGTTGGGAGGGAGGTGCGCGGCGGGTATCAGTCAAAAGGCTCTCCTCCCGATGAGCACACGCAGGGGTCAGATCGCACGCCTCCCGTACTCAAATAGCTACCCCGCACGGCACCTCCTAGCCAATAAGAAAAGGGACGTGTGGTGGCACGTAAATGGTAAGTAGAATCCCACGGTTTCAATAATACTTGTGTTTCCGATTTGTAACGTGACAACACTTGTTCCAAAATGACTTTGTTGATTGTTAATGTGTGCGCCTTCGCAAATCGGACAGAAAAATCACCACAGCATGTTGGTGCCATGTCATGACACCATGCCAAGTTTCATGATTTTTAGGCATGTTTTAGATTTACAGGATTTAAAAAACCAAGTTTCTCAATCTTTCCGGCCGAGCCACGACGCCCAGATGTTTGAATTTCATTCTCATTTCTTGCATGGGACCTAGAAATTCACCCAAGGACACACATGTGATTTTTCAAACAACTTTGGTGCACTGGAGCATGTGCATGCAGTTCAAATTTGAATTATGCACACTAAATGCGTAGAAACTCAATTAATGTATAAAAAGGTCAAACGAACCCAGAATAATTCCAAAATTCAGCACGATACTTCTATTTGGTCTAATCTGCCTGTGTAAAAAAATTAAGGCGGGAGAAGGCAGTGTACGTATCTCGTTTCGCACACGGAGGTGACATGTTCCCTCTCGAAACCACGAGCCTTCTTGAGGGAAGCTCCGGTTTGCAAGAAGCTTACACCAAAGCTTGTCCCAATTCGGTCAAAAAATTTACCGTATCATGTTGGTGCCATGTCATGACACCATGCCATGTTTCATGATTTTCAGGCGTTTTTTCGATTTACAGGAATTAAAAAACCAAGTTTCTCAATCTTTCAGGCCAAGCCACGACATCCAGATGTTTGAATTTCATTCTCATTTCTTGCATGGGACCTATAAATTCACCTAAGGATACACATGTGATTTTTCAACCAACTTTGGTGCACTGGAGCATGTGCATGTAGTTCAATTTTGAATTATGCACATTAAATGCGAAGAAACTCAATTAAGTATGAAAAGGCCAAACGAACCCGGAATAATTCCAAAATTTAGCACGATACTTCTATTTGGTCTAATCTGCCTATGTAAAAAAAATAAGGCGGGAGAAGACAGTGTACGTATGTCATTTCGCACACGGAGGTGAAAAGTTCCCTCTCAGAACCACGAGCCTTCTTGAGCGAAGCTCCGGTTTGCTAGAAGCTTACACCAAAGCTTGTCCCAATTTGGCCTAAAAAATTACTGCAGCATGTTGGTGCCATGTCATGACACCATGCCAAGTTTCATGATTTTCAGACGTGTTTTGGATTTACAGGAATTAAACAAACCAAGTTTCTCAATCTTTCTGGCCGAGCCACAACGCCCAGATGTTTGAATTTCATTCTTATTTCTTGCATGGGACCTATAAATACACCCAAGGACACACATGTGATTTTCCAACCAACTTTGGTGCACTGGAGCATGTGTTTGTAGTTCAAATTTTAATTATGCACATTAAATGCGCAGAAACACAATTAATGTATAAAAAAGGCCAAACGAACCCGGAATAATTTGAAAATTTAGCACAATACTTCTATTTGGTCTAATATGCCTGTGTAAAAAAATTAAGGCGGGAGAAGGCAGTGTACGTATCTCGTTTCACACACGGAGGTGACACGTTCCCTCTCGGAACCACGAGCCTTCTTGAGGGAAGCTCCGGTTTGCAAGAAGCTTACACCATAGCTTGTCCCAATTCGGCCTAAAAAATTACCGCAACATGTTGGTGCCATGCCATGACACTATGCCAAGTTTCATGATTTTCAGGCATGTTTTAGATTTATAGGAATTAAAAAACCAAGTTTCTCAATCTTTCCAACCGAGCCATGACGCCCAGATGTTTGAATTTCATTCTCATTTCTTGCATGGGACCTATAAATACACCCAAGGACACACATGTGATTTTTGAACCAACTTTGGTGCACTGGACCATGTGCTTGTAGTTAAAATTTGAATTATGCATAATAAATGCGCGGAAACTCAATTAATGTATAAAAAAGGCCAAACAAACCCGGAATAATTCCAAAATTTAGCACGATACTTCTATTTGGTCTAATCTGCCTGTGTAAAAAAATTAAGGCGGGAGAAGGCAGTGTACGTATCTTGTTTCGCACACGGAGGTGACACGTTCCCTCTCGGAACCATGAACCTTCTTGAGAGAAGCTCCGGTTTGCAAGAAGCTTACACCAAAGCTTGTCCCAATCTGGCCAAAAAAATTCACAACATGTTGGTGCCATGTCATGACACCATGCCAAGTTTCATGATTTTCAGGTGTGTTTTGGATTTACAGAAATTTAAAAACCAATTTTCTCAATCTTTCCGGCCGAGCCACGACGCCCAGATGTTTGAATTTCATTCTCATTTCTTGCATGGGACCTATAAATTCACCCAAAGACACACATGTGATTTTTCAACAAACTTTGGTGCATTGGAGCATGTGCTTCTAGTTCAAATTTGAATCATGCACATTAAATGCCCAGAAACTCAATTAATGCATAAAAATGCCAAATGAACCCGGAATAATTCCAAATTTAAACACGACACTCATGTACTAGTTGGATGTTCACTGTACGTAAATGTTCTAGCAATTCAAACACCATCCTTTCCCTCCATAACACCATTTTGTCTTTCAAAACATAATGAAAAAATCAGGTATACCACAAACAGTTTAGTAGAAAGAATCGTGTGGGATGCGATATAAAATATCTTGGCGCACCGTCTTGCCTGGCTTACATAGGAAGCTTCATCGTCTACAGTCCACCGCCCCCGCTTGAACTCCACTTGCACGCCCGTTTCTCGCGGCACCGAGCAAATTTTTTTTGCCACCGCGGAAATATCTATCTCCCCGCCCCCTCCCTCCTACCAAAATCCAAATTTCCACTTTTCTCCTTGCTTTCCAAGTTCGAACCTTCACTGCTGCTTACTGGCAGCTCAGCCTCCTCACCGGCGACCCTTCTTCTTGTAGCGCCGCCTCCTCGCCGGCTGCCCTTCTTCTTGCAGCGCCGCCTCCTCGTCGGCGACCCTTCTTCTTGCTGCGCGGCCTCCTCGTCACCAACCCTTCTTCTTGCTGCGCGACCTCCTCGTCCCCGACCCTTCCTCTTGCTGCGCGGCCTCGTTGATATGGTCAGGTAATCCACACCCCACCCACACCATCCTCCTCCTTTCCCGTCCCACATGCCCTGACCGATGGCGCGACACCTTCCACCAAAATCACCGCCCCCTCCTCCAATTAAGCGCCGCCCACAACCATTTTGCATGCAGTATAACATGGAGCTCAGTAGCATGCGGCCGCATGCACGCACGAGGTCGCTATGGCGTGTCGACCGCCATATCTTGGAGGAGCACCTCGTCTTCGAGGCCACCGTCGACACCGCCACACAGTTGTCTACTTTAAAATATAGTTCGTGCTGTTTTCTCGAGGACACCGCCAGTGCCTTCTAGTGATTTGTCCTCTGTAATGTTAATATGCAATCTGATGTTCAGTTAACAGTTTGGTCCTCTGAAATGTAATGTTCCATTAACACTTTGGTCCAAAAATTACTACATTTCATAGTACTATTCTGAAGCATTCTTTGTTTTATTAACTGTCTTATCTTCTAGTACATGTTTCTATTCTGCAATGTCGTACCCAGTTAACTATTTTGGTTCATTTGGTATGCTGTCCATTTAACTGTTTGGTTCAGTTCTACAATTTGATTTTCATTTACTGTGGGTACAATTTTGTATTGTTATGCATGTGACACCAATCGAATTTGGCTGTAATCAATACATATTCTACTGATAGTATGGCAACTCTCAATTAACCTGATCAAGATCTTCCTTATGTGTGTTGCAGGGAAACAATGGGAGACACTGCGGTTTACCATCGAGGTTTTTTCAAGCAGGGTCCTTTGGCTAATAGCACATTATTGTGCAGTTTCAGGAATCATTCTAATATTTAGGTTTCTTACAATTTGGTCTTGCACATGTAGGTCCTGCTGTCAGAGGATTAGACCCACTGTTCGACCCATTTTGCATATGGGGAAATGAGATGTCCATGGGGAAATGAGATGTCCATGAATATCAGTCAAGTCAAGAAACTCAGAAAGATTGTTAGGATGAAGAAACTTGCGATGAATAATAGCAAGATCTTTGTTTGCACAATGAAGAAGACATCAGTCAACTATAGGATGGTACCAACTCTTTTACCTTCTTTTTACCCCTTGCGGCATTTCAAAATTTACAACAGCGATTTATGCATAACTTTGTTTTCAGTACTTTTCAAAGAAGTTCACCAATGATTACATCTCAAACCACCTGCATGGTTAAGAGGCGAGGAATGTATTCATTCAACACCCATGGTACAATATTGAAGTCGTGCTGAAGAGGACGAAGGTTGGGCGGGCAATTATCCATAGCCACTGGCCTAAAGTTGCAAGGACATTCAACATCACTGAAGGCTCAACATTTGCCTTCCGCTTTTGCAGTTTCCCAGATGAGATTCATTTGTCTATTTACCGTGTGTGATGCTACTTTCCAAAGGTTTTTCATGCTGCATGTGAAACTTGGTGCTGTTGTGTAATGGCGTAACTGAGTGCCAAAGCTATCTGATGTAATTTGATATGAAATCCTTGTTGCTTTTATACAGATATGAAATATCTGGCATGTTTTATAAGAAATATCAGTTTGATTAGTACATGGATTATCAATAATAGGCTAATTACCCTGCTTATTGGGGTTTTCTATTACAAACGGTTACTCAGACAGCACTGTGGGCGATGAACTCAACCAACCCGCACGGTTTCTAGAAAGTAGGCGTGTTCGATCAACTAACAATCACACATGGCTTCCGGCAGCGAACTGTTTGCGTTAGGCCACCTTGCACAAACGTTTCCACACAAAGAACTGTGTGTGATATACATACCTATGGAAATGTTTTTCTAGGATTCACCGTGTGGGATGTATATACCTACGGAAATGATTTTCTAGGATTCACCATGTGGGATGTACATACCTACGAAAATGTTTTTCTGGGATTCACCGTGTGGGATGTACATACCTACGGAAATGATTGGGTTTCAATGCCTCGCCCGATCGCACACGGCCCCAGCCTGTGTCCCAGGAGGGCCTATCCCTGACGATTTCTGGGTCATCTGGGAAGGACCCCCCTATCGCCCACACTCACTTGGCGATGGTTCCAATTGCTGTCGCGGAAAGGGGTTAAAAACCGTTTGTATAGCACGTCGATGTACCAGTGGTAGGGCGACTTTTAATTGGAAAAGTTGGACGCAAAGAATGGATAAAGTCCACCAAGTACTAGTGCTCAACAATATTGAAGGGGTACTCATGCATTATAATTGAGAGACAAAACTTTTTCAAACTGGTTGCCTCATCATACCTAAAGGTCACAGGTGCTGCCATGGACTCATTGCCTTCAACTTTATTCAATACACGTCTTTGCTGTCCAGTAATGATCTGATGCTTGTTCCGTAAATGAGACTTGAAAACTGTTGTGCCTTGATTGCCTTGAGCATTAGTACGAGGGCCCTTGTAAGTGCACCCTTTGCTATTGCAACTAGCCCATTTCTCCACAACCTTGTTACCATCCATACCCATCATCGTTATCTCATACTTGCACTACAAAAAATACACTTCCGTGATGATACGTGTTTGTCACAGTAGGTCGCTTTTTTGTCATGCATGTACATCCATGACAAATTTATGACAGAATCAAGATAGTCATACCTATGCTGTCGTAGAAGTGTTCCATGACATTACCAAAATTATCATCACGGAAGTGTCCACTTCCATGATGATAAATCGCGCGTCACAGAAGTGCTTTCGTCAAGGGTGACCGACACGTGGCATCCACCGTAATGGAACGCCGTTAAGCTATCGGGTCGGGTTTTGGATCCGATAACCCGTTAACAGCCCCGACCAATGGGGATTTTCCACGTGTAAAATCATCATTGGCTAGAGGAAACACGTGTCGGCTCATCATCGGGACAGATGTCATCCACTCACTGGACAGAAGGCGCCTATGATACGTCGACACATGGCACGGCCCAACAAGTTAAAATGGGTCGGCCCAACTAAAGGCCCACAAGATTTTGCGGACCATAATGGGCTGGCCCAGCTAAAGGCCCACGAGATTTTGCAGACCATAATGGGCTGGCCCAGCTAAAGGCCCACAAGATTTTGCGGGCCATAATGGGCCGGCCCAGGTAAAGGCCCACAAGATTTTTGTGTGCCATAATAGGCCGACCCAGGTAAAGGCCCACAAAATTCTTGCGGATCATAATGGGCCGACCCAGCTAAAGGCCCACGAGATTTCACCGACATTAATGGGCTGGCCCAGCTGTAGGCCCACAAGATTTTGAGGACCCTAGTAGGCCGGCACGTTAACTGGCTGCCATGTTTTAGGCCAAATGCCGACCCATATTTGATACGGTCTATTAATGGCCTGCCGCGCTCTGGGCCTAATAGTGGCCCATATGAGATCCGGCCTGTTAAAAGCCTACCATGTTCTGGGCCAAATTACGGCCCAGATCAGGTCCGGCCCTTTAGGAGGTTTTGGGCCTAATTATGGCCCATATCAGATTCGGCCCGTCAACTGGACACTATGCTTTTGGGCCCACTTGCTAAAGGTCCACTTAGTAATTCGCCCTGATATTAGTTTTGGCCTGTTAAGGGCCCGTTTAACATTTCGGCCCTATATTAATTTCAGCTTGTTAAAAGCCCGTCATATAGTTGGGCCTAACTACGGCCCGGTTTGCATCCGGCATGCTCGCAGCCGATATCTAATTGGGCCAACAAGGACCGAGACAATTTTTCGGCCTGTTAAAAGCCCGTGATTTGATTCGCACAATCATGGGCCAGGGTTCATTTTGGGCTACTGCCGACCCGTGAGCTGATCGGCACGTTTCAGGCTCAACCTACATCGTGATTGCATGACGGCCCGATTATGTACCGTAATTTTACGGTTTGGCCGGTTTACTGCGAAGACAGGATATATATACAGTAAAATAACTGCAGCATCGTGAATAAGAAAAAACCTATACTATACAATAAAGAAATTACGGCATATTACATCCACTGGGCATCAAAGTTCGCCACTATGATAATAAAGCACAAGCAGACAGCAGATTACATACACTGGGCATCAAAGATCGCCACTAGTGCAAATAAACATGCCGACAAAATAATATACAAAACCGACAGCACTTCAATTGAGTTCAAGAAAGGTTAGCCCTACCGGGGAGCTGCAGCGCAAGCAGCTGAGCAAGATGATGAGACTGCGCTTGTTCAACACTTATATCTTCCTCACTCCGAAAGATAAACAAGCAGATAGATGACAGGTTTTGCACATAAAAGTATCAGTGCCGACAATTCATCACATTTCTTACTGACGAATAAAGTGACACAGTTTAAATTTGCATTAACACAATATGGTATTGTTCAGGTCAAGACATGGCAGGAAATGACATTGTGAAGGAGTTGGCAGCTTCACGACACCACTGGATTACAGATCAAGAACTCATAAGTATCAATGGTTAGTGTGCTGTCAATTTATACCATTTCAGATTGGCAAATAAAGAGACGATTTAAATAATAGTAGAATGATATGACATTTTTCATAGTTAAGACATTGCAGAATATGACATTGTGCTAGAGTGGGTAGGTTCACCACACCACTAGATTACAGATGAAGAATAGAAGCATACATGCAATGCAAAAGAAGATCACTTGCTCTGTATAGTTTAATTTACATGGTATGAAGAAGGAACTTGGTTGTACAACTGAAAACTTAAATTGAGAAAGACGAACTTTTGTTTATGAACTACATATAATAAAATTTAAACAAGCAATTTGATGCAAACACCAAAAATAAACAGCTGTTGCAGTCATGCCTAACCAAATATATACAACAAAGTTTGAAGGCTTGAGATGGACAAACTTACATTATTGGTGAAGACAGGCTCTATAAAGGCCTTGTCCATGCTGATGGGGGGGGGGGGAATTCAAGAAGTTTACCACATAATCTTCTTCAAAAGCATTGCCTTTATTCTACATTTTGCTAAGAGTAAATATAGATGTGATAATATACGAAAAAATGGAGAATATTTAAGATAAGATGAAGAGTGATGCTACATAACCAAGTAGCTATAAATGTAAGTGCAGTGATACAGGAAAAAGGTACAACCAAGAGCAATGCACAGCTAAACTTCTTCAGTACCAACCTTATGGTAAGAGTAAATATAGATCTGATGTGTAGAAAATGGAGGGCAAAGGAAAATAAGCTGCAGAGTGATGGTACATGAACAACTACCTGTCATTATAAGTACACTGATAAAGGACATCATGTACTTACAAGAACAATGTAGAGCTAAAAAAACATTGGCATGGGATATATTCTACACTAATGTAACCATTCATACATGAAAGTGCGTTATATCGACTAGAGGGGGGTGAATAGGCGATTTTTATGAAAGTCTTCAAAACGTGAGAGTTGTGAAGACAAACAGTGAAGATCATGCCTATTACTATGCAGCGGAAGTTAGATTACACTAGGCCAGCCATGGTCATGTATTCAATAGAGTGAAAGCGCAATGACAAACAGCTTCAGTGTAATAAGGATCAGGTAGGAAGAAGTTATGAAGCCGAACAGATCATACATTCATGTTGTGAAGACAAAAGATAAAGCAAGCATGCAATGGCTTCACAATGAATAACTATAAGTGAAAGGAAGTGAAGATGAAACCAGTGACACGTTGAAGACAATGATTTGTTGGACCAGTTCCAGTTGCTGTGACAACTGTATGTCTGGTTGGAGCGTCTAGGTATTTAAACCAAAGGACACACAGTCCCGGACACCCAGTCAAGGACACTTAGTCCAAGACACCCAGTCCTCACCGTTTTCTCCTTGAGCTAAGGTCACACAGACCTCGCCCAATCACTCAGGTAAGTCTTCAAGGTAGACTCCCAAACCTTCACAGACTTCGTTCACTGGCAATCCACAATTTCTCTTGGATGCTCAGAACGCGAGCCTAACTGTCTGGAGGATGCACAGTCCTCAAGTGTAATAAGTCTTCAAATCACACAGACACGAAGACTTAAGTGATGCCCAATTTACTCTGGCTCTGGGTGGTTAGGGCTTTTCTCCTCACTGGGAATTTTTCTTTCAAAGGCTTCGAGGTGGGTTGCTCTCAAATGACGAAAGCCGTGCACTGAAATCTGAGCAGCCAACCGTTTATGGTTGTGGGGGTGGACTATTTATAGCCACTTGGCAACCCGACCCGATCTGTCCAAAATGACCCTGGGTCACTAAGGAACTGACACGTGTACAAACGGTCGAATTTTGAACTCACACGGCAACTTTACTTGGGCTACAAGTAAAGCTGACTTGTCTGGCTCTGGACAAGATTTTCTCTCAAAGTCTTTGCTCGAAGACATAGGATTTGAATTAGGCATCACTACAGTCATTCTGACTGGTTCTTTTGGACCCCACTTAACAGTACGGTGATTCCTATGACACTACATAAATGAAATAAAACTACGAAGGATCTAAGTCTTCGAGTTCCATAAGCTTCATAGGGAGTCTTCTCATGTCATTGTCTTCAATATGAATATCTTCATAAACCACCATTGTCTTCAATGTCTTCGTACATTTTTAGGGGTTATCTCTGGTAATAAAACCGAATCAATGAGGGACTTCTACCTGTGTTTTCCTGCAATTCTCACAAACACGTTAGTCCCTCAACTAGGTTTGTCGTCAATACTCCAAAACCAACTAGGGGTGGCACTAGATGCACTTACAATCTCCCCATTTTTGGTGATTGATGACAAACTAGTTGAAGTTTTCAACGGGGAACATAATTTGTGAAATAGTAAAGGAATTTGTCTTCATAAGTTGCAAGGGCTCCCCCTGAAGATGTGCATATAAGTAATTTGCCTTTTGAATGCAAATGCACATGGCAGGTTGTACTTGTGGAGATCCACTTCAACTTATGATGACAATCCACTATGCATGTGAAAGTATATGAAGATAATGACATGCATAATGGAAAATGGACGTCTGCAGTAAGAGATGAGTGCGGAATTTATCGTCGCACATGCGGAATTTATCTTTGCATAACGGAGTGACAAGCAGGTAGTAGACGGCCATCAAGGCTAAGTGTTACAACTCAAAGAAGCAAATGTAGCAAAAAACGGGAGTTGCAAGCACGAAGCAAAATGTAGCAAAATATAGTGGCACCCGCCCAAAGTAACCCGCTTGAAGACTATAAACATCATGCTTCTCCCCCTTTTGTCAGTGATGACCAAAAAGGTTTGAAGACATAGAGTTTTCTACGCGTTCCCAGGCACAGCAGGGTCGGTGGAGTTGTTTGGTGGCGGTGCAGATGAGCTTGGTGCAGATTCGACGTGTGTTGAAGCAGATGGAGATGATGTCGCGTCATCGTCTTCTTCAATAATCCGGGCAGACACGGTGGCAGCAGAAGAAGAGAATTCTGACTCTTCAAGTGATGGTGTGCTTCGCATCACAGCTCTTCTTGGAGGCGTGGAGTCAAATTGGAATCTCTCTCTGAAGCCATCCTCTTGCAGTTCAGCTTCATTGCTCATCATGGTGAGGCCTTTCCAAGTGCGGCGACAGGTCTCGTGTGCGACAAACGCATTCTTGGTTGCCAGATTTCTGATGCGATTGACGTCTTGCATGATGCTTCTCATCTGCCGTTTGAGCCAGTCATGATGCCTATCTTGCTTTTGGTGAAGAGCCACAAGAAGCTCTCGGTCATTAAGTGTTCGAACGCGCTTCTTGGGTCTCTTGGCAGCTGTGCTGTCAGTGGCTTCAGTTGATGCAGGGGCACGTGTGGTGCCAGCCATTGGATACACTCGGGAGAGAGCTTCAATACCTTCAATATTTTGAGTGAAGCTCTGGTGTTCTGCATTTTGAAGACTTAATGGTTGCTTGCCAGGCTCTGGATATATTGCTTCAGCAGACGTGTCCACATCTGGCAAAAATATCCTATGGTTGCGGGCTGAGGGTTGATAGGAGATTGCAGAGTGAAGCTTGATCAGCCTCATAACCCAAGGAGCATAGAACTTTAATCCAAACAGTTCTGAGGCAGACGCTGCAAAGTGACGGATGAAGAGATCCTGTGCATTGAAGCATTTGCCATGTAGAATGCAGAAGATGAGAGTCTTCATTGCACCATCAATTGTAGCATATCGAGAGTGTCCCTTTACAGGCCATAGAGTCCGCCTTATGATATGATATATTGTTCTGGGCAGGTGCTCTAAGTCTTCAACGAAGAACCTAGTTGGATAGGGTGCATTCGGAGGCAGTGGCTTCATCATTGAGAGCATCTGACTCATATCTGGCTCAGCACACTGAAATATGCTCTCAATTGCTTCAGCATGGAGTTGGCACCCTTCTTCAAAGAATTCGCCAGGAGTGGGAAGGCCGGTAAGCTCAATTAGGTCGAAAGCATTGGCTTCATGATGGATATTGCCTGTCATCCACTCCAGAATCCATGTCTTCGGATCTCTGTTATAGCCTTTGATATGCACAGTGGCATAGAACTAGAGCAGAAGCTCTTCGTTCCAGTGCTCTTCATCAGTGATAAATGGCAGCAAACCCACTTGCTTGAAGCAATCCAGTGCTTCTTCCAGACCAGGCAGACCAGCAACAGCTTCAACCTCAAGGCGCTTGTGAGGAAAGATGCGGCCTTGGTTGTATAGGATGCATGAATAATAGCTGCGCTGTTGATGGCTCCAGAACCTATCTGATACAATCCGTTCCCTTCAATAAGGGTTCTTGGAGCGGTCGAAAAATGTGTTATCTGCCCTGAAGCCGTTGATGTTGAAGGAACCAGGAGCTGATGCAGGACCTGGGAACCTTGGCAGTCGTGGGATCGGCTTCTGGACCTGGGGTCTGTACGCAATATGATAGTTGAATTGTGGTCCTGCAGCTGACTCAGGCACAAAATGTTCAGGAGCAGTAGCTTCATTGTCTTCTGAAGCTATTGTTGGGTTGGGCTCCACATTTGCTTCGGCGTTGTTTGTGGCAGCCTCAACATTTGCAGACTCAGGCATGTTCTCCTGGAGAACTGCTTCTTGTTGGTGTGGGGGAGTTGGAGCTTGTGGTATCTCTTCATGCTCTTCGACTGATGCAGCCGGAATGTCGTCAGCAGCCTGAGCCCTTGGCCCTTTGCGAAGCCTACGGAATTTGGGCGACGCTTGTGGAGTTGCAGTGGGCTGTGGCTCATCTTCCTCCTGTGGGCGATCTGCCCATGATGCTGCTTGTGTGATTGGCGTCAAGGGACGACCAATACTGATCAGTTCGCTTGTCTCAAGCTGAGGAAGGGCTGCATCACCTTGCACATTGTCTTGGAGACCAATGTCTTCAGCAACGTAGGGTTCGTCTGCTGGAATGTCTTCAGTGTTGGGTTCATGCACAGTCAACTGACGATCTGTGTCAGGATAGCGGACGCAGAGGGGTTCAACTATCAGGGGCTCTGTGGGAGCAGCCCGAGATTTCTTGGTCTTGCGCTTCTTGATGATGGGTTCAGAAGGAGAGGCTTCAGAATGTTTTCTCTTCTTAGCTTCAGCCTCTGCAGTCCGTGTCTTCTTGTGCTGTGAGGCGGTTGATCGACTCTTTGGCTTCGAGCCAATCGTTGCAGCGGGGAAGACAATCAGAGCAGTTTCTGACCTTGGCGCTTCAGGTTCGGGCACAGCCGCCTTCTTTTTCTTCTTCGCGGCCATCCTGGGGTCAATGCCGGGACGCCCAAGTGCCTTGTGCTTTTCTGCCTCATTGTAGGCTTGCACGCAGCGATCAGCCAAAGTCTTCATGCGTTCTCGCGAGCCTTGAGCTTCGGCACGCGTCTTCAGGAAGTTCTCTTTCAGCTCGTGCAACATGATCTTGAAGTTTTTCACTTCTTGCACACTGAGCTTGGCCACGTGCTTCTTGAACTGAGCCTTCTCATGATCAATTTTCTGCTTCAGTTCTACAATTCGATGGGCTATTGCAAGTTCTGAAGCAATTGCACCTTGAAAGGCAACACTGAGGCCTATGGGTAGCTGCAGATCATTGAAGCTTATGTCTGGTGTGTCAAACCATTCATCGATGAAGTTGTGGATGATGGCGACATCAAACAGAGGCAGATTGTTGAAGATTTCAGCCTCCTCCTTGCTCTTGATGAGCTGCTCAAGAGCATCATCTCCAAGATCTTCATCGCTTGAGAGATCAATGGCGTCGCAGCGCAGAATGTCAGCAGCTGTGAGCTCTTTGCCTGTGTGTGGCTGAGGCTTCTTGGCTTCTTAGGGCTTGGACACTCGTGATAAGCCTTCTGACTGCACACTGGCTTCAGGAGGTGTAGTTGCTAAAGGCTTCACTCTTGCGATCTTGGGAGAAGCGGCTGGCTTTGAAGCTTTTGGAGCTTTTGGCTTCTTCTGCTTTGGCTTCGGAGCAGCAGGGGCGTCATCTGACTCAGTATCTGCTGGAGGGTCATTCACAGCAGTCCCTTGGACTAGGATGCGAGTGATGAGGCCTGCAATATTGGCATACGGCCCGATGATATTGGGATCGGCGTTGCGTGTGCCATCTGCCCTTGGTGAGGAGGGACCAGGGTTGAAGTCAAGCCCAAATTTCTTCTTGTTTATCTTCGCTGACTGTTGTGCAAACTGAAAGTTGCGCTTGAAGAGATTATCATCGCAGCACCAGAGAAGTGATGACGGATGTGCCTCAGCTGGCTATGGTCCTCTCACCATGCATGGATAGAAGCCTTGAGCAATGGCTTCGACTCTGGACCTGGGTACAAGATTTTTGTATAGTACGTCTCCCCACGGTCTTTTGATGGCGCACTTCTCCGCATATTCCTGAGTGACGAAGTGGTAGTGGAACCATTGCTCTGCCCAATATCTTCGAATCCATTGGATTCGTGTCTTGCGCTGACCATAGCTTTCTTCAGGATCAGTTTTGTACATCTCTGCCAATTCATCAGGCAGATCTTTGGACGTTTCACCACGTCGCTGTCTGCCTCCCTTCCTTGCTGCTGTTTCTGAAGCCATGAATAACTTGGAAGGCTTCAAGATGTTCAAAGGCTTTAAAGGCTTCCTTTTGCAAGAACTGGCTTCAGGAGAGTTGATGTGATGCTGCAAGTACTCTGCAAATGAATGCAGACTATGAGAACCAAAGGATTCTCCCACGGACATGTACCTGTGACAGCATTAAGGTGCGAGGGAAGGGGAAGAGGTCATATGCATTCTCAGAAGATTTTGAAGATAAATCGGTTTAGAAGACATAGACCTCATTGTGCGAAGACATTCACTCACAGATAAGAAGTTGGTTCCAGATTTGTACGAACCCACAAATCAGTACAAGTGAGGAATCTAACTACCTTATGAAGCACAAGTGAATATACTAGGCATGTCATGAGATGTAGCGAGATAACTAACTGATGTGAAGAGAAACTCCTTATGGCAGAAAGTGACTGAACTATGGGATCAAAAGAGGCTGTAAAAAGAGGTTTTATTTACCACACTTGGAACTGCTAGACGAAGTGAGAGTTAAGGCCGAGCAGTTCGATCCTCCGTGCCCTAACTTGGCGACGGAAGACACCTACGGCGACGGCGGAGAGAGCGATGTCCGCTGTCGGCGTGAAAACGGCGTCGGAGAGGTTGCGGCAGTGAAGCGCTTCGTCGCCGGCGTCGTCGAGTGCTAGCGGTGGCGCTAGGGTTCGTGCGAGGGTGGAAGAAGGAGATAATGACCGCAGTGAATCATATATTTATAGGGATAGAGACGGCACTGCGCTATTACGCAGGTACCCCTGGCGGTTCGCATTTGAGGCACGCGTGGCCAGTTAGAGGACGATTGGGATTTGTTCCACGTCCCACGCACGCCTAAATTGTCGGGCGGTCGTTCCTGCTTCTCCGGATCTTATGTGGAGGAATGAGCATTAAAAACGGACTTTTATGGTTGTCACTATGTCTTCAGCTGACAAGGACACAGTGAAGACATTTGACAGTTACAACAGAATGCATATGACTTGGAGAGATAGAGTTTGAGATAGAAAGCATAGAGAGGTTAGGGTCCGATCACATTCACTTAGTTCAAAAGATTCAACCAAGAAGACATAGCTATAAGTGAATGCTGTAAAGGACAGAACATCAGTACATATATATCCATATAATCAGCGCAGTGAAGATAATCATGAAGACATATTGAGAAAGAAACCAAACCAAATGTGAAGACATTGAGAGGTAACGCCATGAGAGAAACACTTCAAAATGGAACGTTTGGTGGTGGCGTTACCCACCGTATAGGAAGTATTAGACCCAGACACGGTGCACAATTATCGTGGCGCTCCGAAGTCAAATTCCACATTAATGTATTCACACTTAGAATGTGTGTCTTCATTGTTTGAAGATATACGCTACTTAGTGTGTTGCACATCTAAGTCATCAATATGCTTAAGTGTTAGGATGTGTGCCTGATCACAGGACATTTGAGGATTCCAAGATATTTAGCTCACACCGTAACTTGCAAAATCTCTTCTCATCCAAGGGCTTTGTGAAGATATCTGCCAATTGCTCTTCACTGTTGACGTGTATGATATCAATGTCTTCCTTCACAACATGATCTCTGAGAAAGTGATGACGAATTTCAATGTGCTTTCTCTTCGAGTGCTGAACTAGGTTGTTGGCAATCTTGATGGCGCTTTCGTTGTCGCAGTAAAGTGGCACTTGCTTCAGATGAATGCCATAATCCTTGAGTGTTTGCTTCATCCACAGAAGCTGAGCGCAGCAAGATCCAGCAGCAATGTATTCAGATTCAGCAGTGGAGAGTGATACACAGTTCTGCTTCTTTGAAGACCAACATACAAGTGATCGTCTCAGAAAGTGACATGTTCCTGATGTAGACTTGCGATCAACTTTGTCACCAGCATAATCAGCATCCGAAAATCCAACTAAATCAAACTCTGAGCCCTTTGGATACCATAATCCTAGAGTTGGGGTGTGAGCCAAATATCGAAGAATTCGCTTCACAACTAAGTGATGCGACTCCTTTGGTGTCGCTTGAAATCGAGCACACATGCAAACACTAAGCATGATATCTGGCCTAGATGCACATAAATAAAGCAAAGACCCAATCATGGAGCAGTATACCTTTTGATCGAACTCTTTACCATTGTCGTCGGGACCCAGATGATGCTTGGCTGGCATTGGTGTTGTGAAGCCTTTGCAGTCTTGCATACCGAACTTCTTCAGGCACTCTTTAAGATATTTCTCTTGAGATATGAAGATGCCGTTGCGTTGTTGCCGTATTTGAAGACCGAGAAAGAACTTCAGCTCCCCCATCATGGACATCTGATATTGCTCTTGCATCATATATCCAAACTCTTCACTATACTTCTGATTGGTGCAGCCGAAGATAATGTCATCCACATATATTTGGCACACAAACAGTTCACCATCATATGTCTTCGTGAAAAGAGTGGGATCCAGGGAACCAGGTATGAAGCCTTTGCTTTTCAGAAAGTACTTGAGTGTATCATACCAGGCCCTAGGGGCTTGTTTGAGGCCATACAGTGCCTTGTTGAGCTTGTATACCATATCAGGATGTTTTGGATTTTCAAACCCAGGTGGTTGTGCAACATACACTTCTTCTTCAATCTTGCCATTGAGAAAGGCACTTTTCACATCCATCTGATAGAGAAGTATGTTATGATGATTTGCATAGGCCAGCAGTATGCGTATGGCTTCAAGCCTAGCCACAGGAGCAAATGTTTCATCGAAGTCAATACCCTCCACTTGAGTATATCCTTGAGCAACGAGACGAGCTTTGTTTCTGACAACTTGACCATGCTCATCTTGCTTGTTGCGGTATATCCATTTGGTGCCTATTATGTTGTGCTTCCGTGGATCAGGACGCTTAACCAGTTCCCATACATTATTCAGCTCAAACTGTTGAAGCTCTTCTTGCATAGCTTGAATCCATTCAGGTTCCATGAAGGCTTCTTCAACTTTCTTGGGTTCTGATATTGAGACGAATGCGAAATGCCCACAGAAGTTTGTTAGCTGAGTTGCCCTTGAACGAGTGAGTGGACCAGGTGCATTGATGCTGTCCAGTATTTTGTCAATTTGTACTTCATTTGCAACACGAGGGTGTGTGGGGCGAAGACTTTGCTCTTGCTGATCTATGTGGTCATTTGAAGGTATATCGTCAGGCTGAGCATTGTCTTCATGTGGATCAGGTGCTGAGATGATAAGTTCTTCTTCAGGATGAGCTTCAGAAGGTACAATTTCTCCAGTTCCCATAAGCTTGATTGATTCATTTGCTGGAACTTCATCTAGCACATTTGGCAATTGCTCTCTTTGTGATCCATTGGTTTCATCAAATCGCACATCCACTGTTTCAACCACTTTGTAGTGGAAGAGATTGAAGACTCTGTAGGAGTGCGAATCCTTTCCATATCCAAGCATGAAGCCTTCATGTGCTTTTGGTGCAAACTTTGAGGTGTGGTGTGGGTCCTTGATCCAGCATTTTGCGCCAAATACTCTGAAATAACTGACATTTGGCTTCTTGCCAGTTAGGAGTTCATAGGATGTCTTGTTCAGAAGCTTGCGAAGATAAACACGATTGATTGTATGGCATGCAGTATCAATGGCTTCAGTCCAGAACTTTCTTGGAGTCTTGTATTCATCTAGCATTGTTCTGGCCATCTCAATGAGTGTTCTGTTCTTGCGTTCGACGACGCCATTCTGCTGTGGCGTGTATGGAGCTGAGAATTCATGTGTGATGCCCAAGGTATCCAGATATGTATCAAGGCCAGTGTTCTTGAATTCAGTGCCATTGTCACTTCTGATGTGCTTTATCTTGGCGCCAAAATTGTTCATAGCTCGATTTGCGAAGCGTCTGAAAACATCCTGCACTTCAGTCTTGTAAAGGATTATGTGCACCCAAGTATATCTAGAATAATCATCAACAATTACGAAGCCATAGAGGCATGCAGAAGTAGTAAAAGTTGAGTAGTGAGTGGGACCGAAAAGATCCATGTGGAGCAGTTCAAAGGGTTGAGTAGTGGTCATGATTGTCTTCGAAGGATGTTTTGCCCTTGTCATCTTCCCTGCTTCACAGGCACCGCATAAGTGATCTTTCTTGAACTTGACGCCCTCGATGCCTATGACGTGCTTTTTCTTCGCAAGGGTGTGGAGGTTCCTCATGCCAGCATGCCCAAGCCTTCGATGCCAAAGCCAGCATTCTGAAGCTTTTGCAAGAAGACATACTGCAAGTTGTGGTCCTGCTGAGAAATCTACCACATACAAATCACCTTTCCTATACCCTTCAAACACTAGAGATTTGTCTGATTCCATTAGCACCAGGCAGCGATATTTGCCAAACATTAAAATCATATTCAAATCGCAAAGCATTGAGACAGACATTAAGTTGAAGCCAAGGGATTCAACAAGCATGACTTTATCCATGTGTTGATCCTTTGAGATTGCAACTCTACCTAGACCCAATACCTTACTTTTACCAGTGTCAGCGAATGTAATGTGGCTCTTGTCGGATGGACGTAAAGTTGAGTCCATAAGAAGGCTTCTTCTGCCAGTCATGTGATTTGTACACCCACTGTCAATAATCCATTCTGAAGACTTTGAAGTCGCTGGTGTCGTACCCTACAGTGCAGTTAGGGGGATAGGCTTCACGAAGAGTGTTGTGAAGCATAAACATTTGACGAACCAGTGGGTTATGAAAACTTAGATCCAGATTAGGACTAATGGGGAGAATAACATGCGATTCAGGAACGAAGTACATAATGATGCCATTTGGGCAGTTTATCTTGCGCCCCACAAGATTTTTATGGTCCCCAGCAATAGCATCAGACGATTTTGTTTTTGTGCTGGAGACCTTTCCCTGCAAAAGAGAGTTAAGCTTTCTTAACCACCCACATCTTCAAGGGTGGCTTAGAAGCTATGAGTCTAAGTGCAGCATCTGAGAATTTTGGCTTTGAAGCCTTAGCAAACAGTCTAGCAGGGCGACAATAATACTCATAGGCATAAGCAGAATAATTTTTGGTCATATGAACATGACGGTTCGATGAACCGCTCTCATATTCATATGCCTGAGTGTGGTTTCCCTGCAAAACATTTGCGTTAGTGTGACTCAGGTGAGTCCTCTGTCTGTATGAAGCCTTTGGACCGAGGTTTGTCTTCTTCAAGTGAGGTGTCATGAAGACATTCACAGGAAGATTTTCCAGACATGTTTTCGGAACCCAAATCTTCTTCATAGGCGGTCCATTCCTGCAGTTAGTACCAATGTACCTGGCAAACACTTCACCATTCTGATTCTTAAACAGTTTATAGTTTGCATCAAAGGATTCATCAATGATAATTGGGTTAGCACAAGTGAAGCCAGATAAATTGGATGGATCTGCTGAAAGTTCCTTTGCAGCAACCCATGTAGTTTTGGGGTACTGCTCAGGTTTCCAGTAAGAGCCATCTGCATTGATTTTCCTCACGAACCCAACACCCTCTTTCCTAGGGTTTCGGTTCAGAATCTGCTTCTTAAGGACATCACATAATGTTTGATGCCATTTCAGACTTTTGTACATCCCTGTTTCAAGCAATGTCTTCAACCTAGCATTCTCATCAGCAATAGCAGTGGTATCCTCAGCAGAGGGGTTAGTTGCCACATCAACAGTTGAAGATATTGGAACAGTAGTAGCAGTGGAACATTCAGCAACAGAATTAGCATTATTACGCTCAATGCATTTAAGACATGGTGGTTCAAATCCTTCCTGAGCGGAACTGATCTGTTTGGCACGAAGTGACTCGTTTTCCTTTTGAAGATCTTCATGAGCCACCCTCAATTTCTCAAGTTCTCGCTTCCTTTGAAGATAGTCATAGGAAAGCTTTTCATGAGTTGTTGAGAGAGTATCATGACGATCTTCAAGTTCCTGATACTTAATGTGAAGGTTTTTTATGTCTTCAATTAAGGATTCAGATCGAGTCATTTCAGCACCCAACAGATCATCGCTTCTGTCTAACAGTTTTTGAATGTGTTCCATAGCTTTCTGTTGTTCAGTTGCAATTTTAGCAAGTGTTTTGTAGCTAGGTTTTGAATCACATTCAGAGTCATCGTCACTGGATGTTTCATAGCGAGTGGTGCGTGTGTTTACCTTGGCACCGCGTGCCATGAAGCAGTAGGTAGGAGTGGAGTCGTTCTTGTCATTTGCGTCGGTGTCGGTGATGCAGTTATTGTCTTCAGTGTTGAAGATGGACTTGGCGACGTAAGCTGTAGCCAGACTCGCAATGCCAGAATCAGACTCGTCCTCAGACTCCACCTCTGCCTCCTCAGATGCGGATTCCTCCTCTGAATCCATCTCCTTGCCTACAAATGCACGTGCCTTGCCAGATGAGCTCTTCTTGTGTGATGAAGACTTTGATGAAGACTTGGAAGAAGACTTTGAGTTTTTCTTCTTTTTCTTGTCGTCAGAATCATATTCTTTGCTCTTCTTCTTCCTTCTGTTCTCATTGTCCCACTGTGGACACTCAGAAATGAAGTGTCCAGTTTTCTTGCACTTGTGACATGTTTTCTTCTTGTAGTCATGAGCAGAAGCTTCATCATTCCTTGAGCTTGATCATGAAGATTTTCTGAAGCCTTTCTTCTTGGTGAATTTTTGGAACTTCTTCACTAGCATTGCAAGTTCTCTTCCAATGTCTTCAGGATCATCAGAACTGCAGTCAGATTCTTCTTCAGATGAGGAGACAGCTTTTGCCTTCAAAGCACGAGTTCGCCCATAGTTTGGACCGTAGATATCTCTTTTCTCAGAAAGCTGAAACTCATGTGTGTTGAGCCTCTCAAGTATGTCAGATGGATCGAGTGTCTTGAAATCAGGACGTTCTTGAATCATCAGGGCCAGGATGTCAAACGAACTATCAAGTGATCTTAGCAGCGTCTTGACGATTTCATGTTTGGTGATCTCAGTGGCGCCGAGGGCTTGAAGCTCATTTGTGATGTCAGTGAGCCGGTCAAATGTGTGCTGGACATTCTCATTGTCAGTTCGCTTGAATCAGTTGAAAAGATTGCGAAGGACACTGATTCTTTGATCTCTCTGGGTTGAGATGCCTTCATTGACCTTGGAGAGCCAGTCCCAAACCAGCTTGGATGTCTTCAAAGCACTCACACGGCCATACTGTCCTTTGGTCAGATGACCACAGATGATGTTCTTGGCAGTAGAGTCCAGTTGAATGAATTTCTTGACATCAGCAGCAGTGACACCTTCTCCAGCCTTGGGAACGCCGTTCTCGACGACATACCATAGGTCGACGTCAATGGCTTCAAGATGCATGCGCATCTTATTCTTCCAGTAGGGATATTCAGTTCCATCGAAGACGGGGCAAGCAGCGGAGACTTTGATTATCCCTGCAGTCGACATAGCTAAAACTCCAGGTGGTTAAACCGAATCACACAGAACAAGGGAGCACCTTGCTCTGATACCAATTGAAAGTGCGTTATATCGACTAGAGGGGGGGTGAATAGGCGATTTTTATGAAAGTCTTCAAAACGTGAGAGTTGTGAAGACAAACAGTGAAGATCATGCCTATTACTATGCAGCGGAAGTTAGATTACACTAGGCCAGCCATGGTCATGTATTCAATAGAGTGAAAGCGCAATGACAAACAGCTTCAGTGTAATAAGGATCAGGTAGGAAGAAGTTATGAAGCCGAACAGATCATACATTCATGTTGTGAAGACAAAAGATAAAGCAAGCATGCAATGGCTTCACAATGAATAACTATAAGTGAAAGGAAGTGAAGATGAAACCAGTGACACGTTGAAGACAATGATTTGTTGGACCAGTTCCAGTTGCTGTGACAACTGTATGTCTGGTTGGAGCGTCTAGGTATTTAAACCAAAGGACACACAGTCCCGGACACCCAGTCAAGGACACTTAGTCCAAGACACCCAGTCCTCACCGTTTTCTCCTTGAGCTAAGGTCACACAGACCTCGCCCAATCACTCAGGTAAGTCTTCAAGGTAGACTCCCAAACCTTCACAGACTTCGTTCACTGGCAATCCACAATTTCTCTTGGATGCTCAGAACGTGACGCCTAACCGTCTGGAGGATGCACAGTCCTCAAGTGTAATAAGTCTTCAAATCACACAGACACGAAGACTTAAGTGATGCCCAATTTACTCTGGCTCTGGGTGGTTAGGGCTTTTCTCCTCACTGGGAATTTTTCTTTCAAAGGCTTCGAGGTGGGTTGCTCTCAAATGACGAAAGCCGTGCACTGAAATCTGAGCAGCCAACCGTTTATGGTTGTGGGGGTGGAATATTTATAGCCACTTGGCAACCCGACCTGATCTGTCCAAAATGACCCTGGGTCACTAAGGAACTGACACGTGTACCAACGGTCGAATTTTGAACTCACACGGCAACTTTACTTGGGCTACAAGTAAAGCTGACTTGTCTGGCTCTGGACAAGATTTTCTCTCAAAGTCTTCGCTCGAAGACATAGGATTTGAATTAGGCATCACTACAGTCATTCTGACTGGTTCTTTTGGACCCCACTTAACAGTACGGTGATTCCTATGACACTACATAAATGAAATAAAACTACGAAGGATCTAAGTCTTCGAGTTCCATAAGCTTCATAGGGAGTCTTCTCATGTCATTGTCTTCAATATGAATATCTTCATAAACCACCATTGTCTTCAATGTCTTCGTACATTTTTAGGGGTCATCTCTGGTAATAAAACCGAATCAATGAGGGACTTCTACCTGTGTTTTCCTGCAATTCTCACAAACACGTTAGTCCCTCAACTAGGTTTGTCGTCAATACTCCAAAACCAACTAGGGGTGGCACTAGATGCACTTACAATACAGATCAGATAATTTGGAGCGAACAATTGGTAAGCAAGCTATCATGCATACTGCTGTCACATAATGAACCAGGTATGTATGCAAGTACAGTGATATAGGACAACAGGTACTAGCAAGAGCAAAGCAACGGGCAACATATTTGCGATATCCTGTCGTTCTTGTCAAACCGGAATTCTTCTTCGAGCAGATTTCCTGCAAAAAAGATCCGTAAGGCACATGCGGAAAAGTAGAAGTTCAAATTGTCATGTGATTTCATAGACAGTACCTCATCCTGGGAACGAGACCATTGCATAACAAGGTTTTTCCATTCAATGTCTTCTAAATTTAGCACAGGAGACTTCACCGGAAATTCGTTTATAGACTTGCCATCAAAGTGTGATTTCCTCAAGTAACACCGATACTGCTGCAATGCTTCCTTGAAAAGCACAAGCAAGCTTTGCTCGTCATGACTATCCAGATTGACCCTCGCCTAGTTACAACAATGTAATGTAAATCATTGATGTGTTCAATCAGCAGAAAACAGGAAAATAATAGCCATGAATAATAGCACTTACACGTAAGTTGGATAGGAAGATGTAAAAATGGTGTTTGTCTTCACAATAATCTTCCCATGATGGGAATATATGCACGTAGTCCCTAACAACATTGAAAGCATTGTCTTTTAAACTGGTAATAAATGGAATGGGGTTCCAATCTGCAGGAATTGGCCGTCTCTGCAGTTGGGATAGGTCTTCAGCCAGTGGACTTGTTGTACTTTTTGCTGGAGTGGGATTTTTTTGTGGTACAGCTGGTGCTATGGCAAATGAAATCGGTATACCTTTTGCTGGAGTGCAGGTCCTGTGTGGTGGGGCTAGTGGTGTGGCCAGTGAAGTATGGGTATAGTCTGCTAGAGTCGGTCCTACGTTTTGTGTCACTGGTTGTATAGCCAATATAAGTGGGGTGCTGTCTGATTTCTCCGGCACCACCACATTTTTCAAGGACTTTGCTGGTGCTCCTTCAGGTTCGGCAATCACCCTCTTCCTTTTTGATGTCTGATTCACAAGAACAACATTTGAGTGGAAAAACATGGTATGATGACAGATGGAATATGTATTGATAATGGATGGGCATGGCATCTCGACATATATGATGAGTAAACTAAGCAGATGGCGGTGCAACAAAGTAGAAGAAATGCAAGACAACATATGCAAGATACCCGCAATCAATAAAACATTGCCAAATTAGAACAGGCACCTTAATGGGTGAACAGGACAAGCCATCTGCCTTTGACTCCTCGAGGTTAGAATAGTCATTAGGATCATATTTTGAACAAGAATCAACAGGTGGGGAGCGTATGAGTTTCATTGCATCCAGAATGGCACTCAATGCCTTGGTGCCAATTTTGTAAGTCACTGCAGTGTTTAGCTTCAAGAGTGGACTGCTGCTAGTGCGACACAAAGCAGCTACACAGATCATAGTGTAGATATAACGGGAAAACCTTAAGCATTAGAGTAAAATCAGCAAAGTGGGACTTGTTGGAATATATGTGCTAGTATTGCCGGTACGGCTAGAAAGGCTTCGGATACCAGCTCTCTTCAAGTGAAGGTGCGGTACTGTTAATATCAATGTAACTCTCAAAGGCGACACAGCTCCCCGCATTTCCTTGCTATTCTTATAGGATTCAAGTGGGCAGGCCACTACAAATCCTATTCCTATGTTTACAAGATCCTACGAATCAAAGAGGCTCAAAGTGTCCATCACAACCGACCGTATAGACCTCTACACTGCAAATGTCCCTGCTCATCTTCAGTACAAGGAACATACTGTACTACTATCATACTCCCTCCATTCCAAAATATAAGTCTTGGTAGAGATTTCCACTATGGATCACATACAGATGTATCCAGGTACATTTTAGAGTGTAGATTCACTCATTTTGCTCCATATGTAGTCCATGGTGTAATCTATACAAAGACTTGTATTTAGGAACGAAGAGAGTACATATTAAAGAAGAACGGAAGAGGAACATGGTAAAGAAGAGCAAGCAAATTTTGGATAATAAAATGTTGGTTGCGCAGTGCCCACACATGATGAACCAGAGCGCATTAAGAATGCAACTCCTAGCTGTCTCTCGACCATTTCAGGCGGTTGGATGAGGATCCTACGTCTCCTAACCCTTCTTCTTCCTCGTCTCTGATTCTTCCCATACAGAACACCGCACGGGCCGCGGGTCGGACCACCGGCCCCCACTGCCTGTGTTCCTCCACCACCCCCACCCCAACCCCCACCCGCGTCGAGTTTTCTTCGTTCGGCGAGGCCCCACAACCACCCGAGCCCCTTCGATCGCACCGGCGAACTCCGGCGAGCTCTGAAAAATCGACTGACCCAATTTTGAAATTTAGTCTACTGTGATTTAACTAGTGTGGAATATAAAAGGGGAAAACCATAAGCACTGCGAGTATGGTGTTGAGCGTGCTATGGCGGATCTAAAGGTGCAAACCGGACAAAGGCAACTTTGCAACCAAGACAAGAAATCAGAGTAAAGCAGTGGCGATCTATTTTTTTGCTGCGATAAATAAGTTGAGCAGAAACGAAAGAGTACCGCCTTTGGTGCGGTGCCGTGTACGCATCTGCTGAGAATTTGACGGTGCTGCGGTAGCGATGGCTGTCGGCGGCGTGGAAGCAGATCTAGGAGGGTAGACGGTGGCGGTGGGGCACGGTGGACGAGACGGTCATAGGAGCGGCGCCGGCAAGGTGGACGATGGTGGGGATGAAGCGAGAGGATGGGATGCAAGGATCCCGGTCCAAAGCCGTGGATGAGAGAGGTCGATCTCTTATAATGGACGGCGACATTGGGGTATCAGCTCTGGCATGGTGGAGGAGGACGGCGGCGGACGGAGGAGGGTGGGGTGGAGAGGGTGTTTTGGTGCCCACGGAGTACGAATGGGGAAAAGGGAGGTAGAGAGGAAGGGGGAACCATGTATTCAGGGCGCGCTTGTCTCAAATGCAAGGAAATTTACAAACTTAGACCCCGTTTCAAATTTCTACTACATCACAGCAACACTAGTTGGTTGGGGATAGGACGGTAATCTCGCATACACCGAATATTTGCCGACAAGAGTTTGTTTTTGGCGCCCACCGTGTATGAATATGAATTGGGGAGGGAGTCGATTTCGGCCGAGGACACACTGTGTTTTGGCGCCCACCGTGTATGAATCCGGGTGAGAGGTGGTTACGTCACGTTTGGGTGAAATTACAAACCTACCCCTATCAAAACCTATAGAAATCCAGCATATAGGCTTTGCGTGGCAGGGATAGGCGGCAGTGATTTCCATCTCATAGATTTTGGTTCCGGGCGGTTACTGCGACTTTCCCCGCTTCGTTCAAATTTTGTAGAGTGCACATTTACCGTGCCAACTCAATTCGAATCCCGTTTGTATTCTATTTTTTTGGGCGAGATCCATTTTCAATTGGAATTACATTCTATATACATCATTTTTATATATACTTTCAAAAGCACAACACCATTTATACATAAATATGGTTTACAAATGGCATGATCTCAGATTCATAAGGTTGTATCCATCAATTTGGATTTTCAAATATTTGAAACCACTTTATGTTGAAATCCAATGTATGCATTCCTCGTTAACCGTCTCCAATTAATGTGTGTTTTATGCGGGTTTTTTACTTCTCAAACATGTATAATGTGTTTCACACACGCAACATATAGTGTAATCCTGTTTAGACATTAATTGCATATAAACCATGCATTGTTTGTAATTGAAGAATCTATGGATCACAAATATTGATAAACTATATAACATTACATGTATGCCCAAATTCAAATGAATATGCATGTTTGATACACCAATTTGCGTTATGATATTATCGATGTCATGATCTCCAGTTTAAATATTTGAATGCCCTTTAATCCAGATATTCGTCTCATATAGCTATCACTCATGCTTATATAGGACTATCTCTCTGGACCTATACGCGTTCATCGTCTCTCAGGTATCTCTCGTGCTACCTGTATGTCGACAATGATCTTTTATCTTCATAACACACTGACGGTACTCTCTCCCTCGACCTTCATCACTCTATCTCTCTCTAAGTATATCTCGCTCCCTGCTATGTGTCTCTAACTATGATTCTCCATGTGGAATCTCTTTCTCTCACACAAACACAAAACTTTGTCTCCCGGGGTCTCATTTCTCTCTACTATTCCCATGTGTGCCACTCGCACACCGCTCATACAGAGATGTCTTTCGCTCCTTAGATATGAGAACCTACGACTCTTCCTCATCAATATCTCTTTCTCACACACAAACACAAACTCTGTCTCCCAGGGTCTCATATTTCTCCATTGTTCTCTTGTATGTCGCTCTCACACACCCTCTCTCCCTAGAGATATCTTGCGTTCCCTCGTATGTCTCTCTAGCTATCACTCTCGTTGTGAAATATCTTTCTCTCCCACAGACACAAAACTCCGTCTCTCTGGATCTCATTTCTCTCTGATATCTGTTTGTATGTGACTCACACGCACCCTCTCTCTATCTCTCTCACACCCACACACATAACCCAGCCTTCTGATCCACTCGACTCCTATCTCTAACGCACACTAGCTAGCATATTTATCTTTCTATTTATCTGTTTCTCCATCAACCTTCTTTCTCGCCCTCACTCTTGATTCCTATCACGCACACTACATATGTTTCTCTCTACATGCAGTCAAGTGCCCTCTCACACACATATATAACTTCACCCTTTGAACCACCCAACGGTCATCAACAACACCCAAACTAGCGGATGTCCCTCTAGCTAGGATCTCCATCTCTGTATCTATCTGTAGTTTCTCCGTCAACATTTCTTTCTCGCACGGAGTCTTGCTTCCTATCACCCACACTATATATGTCTCTCCATACATATGCATTTATAGGTTGGTCTCTTTTGCACAATCATTGCGCCTCACTCCCTCTGCTCGCCATAGATGCATGCTCCAGCCCATGCCACTATCTCTTAAAGACAAAAACACATGCTCAATTGTCGGGACTTCTTCCATGCATTCTCACATGCATGCATATTGTCATACCGATCCGTCTCTCCCATGTCGTTGATCTTATGACTTATGTCTTCTTTCTTTCATCTCGATCATGAGCGCGCGCACACACACATCCCACGTATACATGTATACCTCTCACACATGCACATTCAAGGTCTCTATGTCTCCATACGTAGTTAATTACCCTCAATCCTAACGCCACATCGAATCGTTCTCCTCTTTTGTGCACATAACTTCCGCCTGGATGGGTAAAACACACACTCACACTTAACAATCTCCTTCTAGCTACCCCCCGCCTCTCACTCTTCCCCTATATCCCCGACACCAATAAGACCATCCCTTAGTTTAATTCCCGCCTACATGCACCATCGATATATAGTAGTCTTCCTCGGTGTCTCTCGAACAAACACGTTCTCTCAAAGTCAACTCCTCTCACGCGCACACACCTTCTCTTCCCTCTCTATGGGCATTTTCTCTCTCGCACCCCATCGTTGGTGGCCTCTGCCATACACATCACCTCTCTATGATGAAAGCCATGCACACTTAAATTACATCCGCCACAGAGGACCCCGCGACACACACACACACACACGCACCCCCCCAACACACACAATAAGACTCCATCTCTCTCTCTCACACACACAAACACACACACACGCAAGCACGCACGCCCCCCACACACTAAGACTCCATCTCTCTCCCTCTCTCTCACACACACACAAACTAAGACTCCATCTCTCTCCCCCCCCTCTCTCTATCTCTCTCTCTCTCACACACACACACTAAGACTCCATCTCACACACACATGCTCTAGGCGGAGCATTTTTTCCTACCACCCTTCATATAACCTTACCCGTATGATAAAGAATCACCTTTATTTACTTGCATAACATGGACAAATTCCACTTTACTTTAGTAGTCAGCAAACTTATCATCTGTACCCTTATAAAAAAACGAGTTGGTGGTGATGGTGTGCCTGCCATCTTGTAATACAGACCGTATGATCTATATCTGAGGATAGAAAGCAAACTATGATAATTTTACAAAAGATACCGGCACCTCTCTCCACATCATTATCTCTCGCAACCTCATTGCTCAGCAATTAAAAAAGGAATAAGTCTCTGGAACAATCTAGTATGCATGGTGGCCGCTGCCGCCTGCCGGCGCCGTCCATCCCCATGCCTCCACCCATTCCGACCACCAGTCACCACCACGCTCCACTCCTCCTCGCCTTATTTCTCATCTTTCATTTTTTTCGATGACATTCTCGAGATACCAGTTTTCAGATAAAATTCTTGAGATATCACTAGTTTTTACACATGTGATTACTCCTGCATGGGTCAATCACAACAGGTGTTCTGTAAAAAAATGCATATTGATGTTCCGTGCAATGCACGAGAATCTTTCTTGTAATTATATAACACAAATCATGAGCAGGAAGTGACATTTTTTTTGACACAACCATGTTAACATGGCCACATAAATCACTAGCTAAAGTAAATACCATTTTTAGGATCTAGAAGTAGATGTGTCTAGAAGGGGGGGGGGATTAGACACTTAGTGCTAAAGTTGCAATTTTTAAGCTTTTTCGGTTTAAGTGGAGTTTAGGCACAATTTCAACACACACAATACATATCAAGCGAGCATGCAAAGAGTATATGAGCAGTGGAATGTAAAGCAAGCAACTTGAAAGAATGTAAAGGGAAGGGTTTGGAGAGATCAAATGCAATTGGAGACACGGATGTTTTTCCCGTGGTTCGGATAGGTGGTGCTATCCTACATCCACGTTGATGGAGACTTCAACCCACGAAGGGTAACGGTTGCGCGAGTCCACACAGGGCTCCACCCAAGGGTAACGGTTGCGCGAGTCCACACAGGGCTCCACCCTCGAAGGGTCCACGAAGAAGCAACCACCCACAAAGGGTCCACGAAGAAGCAACCTTGTCTATCCCACCATGGCCATCGCCCACGAAGGACTTGCCTCACTAGCGGTAGATCTTCACGAAGTAGGCGATCTCCTTGCCCTTACAAACTCCTTGGTTCAACTCCACAATCTTGTCGAAGGCTCCCAAGTGACACCTAGCCAATCTAGGAGACACCACTCTCCAAGAAGTAACAAATGGTGTGTAGGTAATGAACTCCTTGCTCTTGTGCTTCAAATGATAGTCTCCCCAACACTCAACTCTCTCTCATAGGATTTGGATTTGGTGGAAAGAAGATTTGAGTGGAAAGCAACTTGGGAAGGCTAGAGATCAAGATTCATATGGTAGGAATGGAATGTCTTGGTCTCAACACATGAGTAGGTGGTTCTCTCTCAGAACAAATGAGTTGGAATGATGTGTGTGTTCTGATGGCTCTCTCACTTAATGAGAAAGAGGTGGAGGGGTATATATAGCCTCCACACAAAATCCAACAATTACACAGTTTTCCAATCTCGGTGGGACCGAATCAGTAAACTCGGTCAGACCGAAAATGTAAACCTAGTGACCGTTAGTGATTTCGGTGGGACCGACTGGATCAACTCGGTGGGACCGATGTGCTAGGGTTAGGGTAAATCCAAAACTCGGTTTGACCGATTACTCAAACTCGGTGGGACCGATTTGGGTAATAAGTGAAACTGAGATTTTGGTCAAGCAAACTCGGTGGGACCGATTGCATATCTCGATGGGACCGAGAATATTGCAATGGGTAACAGAGAGTTTGCAAGCCCATCTCGGTGAGACCGAGATCCCATCGGTGAGACCGAACTGATTAGGGTTTGGCAGTGGCTTATGACAAGTGAAACTCGGTGGCGCCGGATAGGAAGAATCGGTAGGACCGAGTTTGGCTTAGGGTTAAGGTCATATGTGGAAGTGGGAAAGTAGTTGAGGATTTTGGAGCATATCATTAAGCACATGAAGCAAGAGGCTCATTAAGCAACACCTCATCCCTCCTTAATAGTATTGGCTTTTCCTATGGACTCAATGTGATCTTGAATCACCAAAATGTAAAAGTGAAGAGTCTTGAGCTTGAAGCTTTAGCCAATCCCTTGTCCTTAGCATCTTGAGGGGGTTCCCACAACCTTTAGTCAATGCCACTCCATTGTTCAACTTATCTGAAATATGCTAGATAGAAGTGTTAGTCCAACAAGAGATATGTTGTCATCAATTATCAAAACCACCTAGGGAGCACTTGTGCTTTCAATCTCCCCCTTTTTGGTAATTGATGGCAACATACATCAAAGCTTTAGATAAAGATATAAAGAACAGCAAGTAAAGCTTTGGAAGAACATGTAGCAAGCATAGGCTCCCCCTACATGTATGCACTCATGTAAATATGAAATATAGAGGCATGTGAGAGCATGATCATGACAGAGTAGGCAATGTGTTACATATATCTTGGCCATATGCATCAGAGCAAAAGATTATTAAGGAAAATACATTCATGCTCATGAGTCCTTCTTGCAAACAGTATGTACATAAGCAAGAACTCCTCATACTCATGATTTTGATGCATATACTTACCTTGTGGTCTTGAGTTGGCTTAGGATGGAATGAACCTGCACAAACAAGGTTAGATAACACAGGTACGTCCACTAGCTAGAGCAAACAAAAGAAACCACAAGAATTCCAAGATTGGGATGACATGTAGAGAGTGAGTACAAGGTACCAAATAGAATTCAACATGTCCCCAAGAATAAAGATATGCAATGAATTTGACTGATTTCTTTCCCTTAGGTGTCTTGCTCCCCCTGAATCTTACATGGGATATTGGGAGAAGATAGGAAACAGAAAATCAGAGCTGTAGGATATGAATAGAACTAAATTCAATTGAGTTCATATGAACATGTCTTTCCCCCAAAAAGACATGTGGCATCTCTCCTCTTGAACATCAAGCATCTGGGATCCTTGAGTATTTTCTCTCCCTGGAAATCTCTCTCTCCCCCTTAACAACATCTGGGATCCTTGAGACTTTCTCTCCCCCTTGAGGTCTCTCTCTCCCCCTTAATACTTTCTCTCTTGTAGGTTTGGTCCTTGAGACTGTTTCTCTCCCTTGATGTGATCTCTCTCTCCTAAAAGCTTTGATGTGATCTCTCTCCCACCTTTGACATCAATTTCCAAGAAGGTTTTCCTGGAATCCGTCGAATAGGTTTGGTCCTTGAGATTCAGCACAAAGCAGAGGATAAAATTGTGATGCTTGTGGAGGACAAGATTCATTGAGTGGAGCTGGATCAGAAGAAATGTAGAACAAGTGGCAAACTGTTTTTCTGATTGCAAAGTCGGTGGCACCGAGTGGCATTTTTCGGTGGTACCGAAAGATTCGGTTGGACCGAAAATTGCAAGTCGGTGCAACCGAGTTTACATAGAGAAAAACACTTGTCACCTCAGCTCACTAGACAAGTAAGATCTCACAAAGATTTGCAATGAATTAGCTGAAAGATTTGCAAGGAATTTGATGCAGAAATATGCAGAACAAAAAATCAAAAAGAAAAAAGAGTGAAAGTTTCTAGATGAAGTTTTTTTTGTTTGAAAGATAAGGAAACAAATATGCAAGGGACAAATGCAATAACTCAGAAAAGAACACAAGAGAACTTCATCTAGAATTGGGCGGTGACATGGTCACCTATGTTAGAGTATATTGACTTAGGAGTCAAGTGAGAACACTTGATCATAGGTCATACTCATCGTTTAAGCTCAAAATGGGGTTACCATTTTTCGTTCAAGCATCTTGATGTATTCACATCTTGTTGAGTTTCTTTGACTCACGTCTTGGAGTAAAGCTTCTCTAAGATGGAATAACATACCTTGGGTGGTGATGTGGTTCTTGCTCATGTAGTTGAACTTGTGTGGGTGCTCAAGGTCGATGTAGTTCATCAAGAGTTGGGAGCACCACTTGGAGTTTGAGTTCATCTACCTACATGGGTTAGTTCTTGCAAGGAAGAGCACTTGTGTATCCAAAAATGACAATCATGAAGCTTAACATAGAATTTGTCAAAGGATATGTTTGAGTGGTTTTGTGCTTCCTTGTCTTTAACCACTATTGTGTAGAGTCTTGGTGATGTAGAGATTGCTCAAGATATGAGTGAGTCGAAATCTCATGGAATTGGATTCAACCAAGCACCTACATGGGTTAGGCAACATGCAAGGTGCAAATATATCCAAGACATAAGATAGTTATCATAAGAGATATATCATGGATTAGTTATAAGCTCATGTCTTGCATGTATCCAATGGAGTTTCTACTCCAAGTTCGAGGCATCAATGATGTTCAATTCTCCTCTCAACCTGCAAAACACTTTTTCATCAAGTGGTTTAGTGAATATATCCGCTAATTGCTTGTCGGTGCGAACATGCTTAAGATTGATGTCACCCTTAGCAACATGATCTCGAATGAAATGATGACGAACTTCAATATGCTTAGTTCGAGAATGTTGTACAGGATTATGACCAATTTTGATAGCACTTTCATTGTCACAAAGCAGTGGAACATGTTTCACATAAATCCCGTAATCTTTAAGAGTTTGGGTCATCCAAAGTAATTGAGCACAACATGAACCAGTGGCAATGTATTCCGCTTCGGCGGTGGATAAGGATACCGAGTTTTGTTTCTTGGAAGACCAAGACACAAGAGATCTACCAAGAAATTGACAAGTACCCGAAGTGGACTTTCTATCAACCTTGTCTCCGGCATAATCCGAGTCGGAATAGCCAACAAGATCAAAAGAAGACCTCTTAGGATACCAAATGCCAAAATTTGGTGTATGGATTAAATATCTCACTATCCTTTTCACAGCCTTAAGATGACAATCTTTAGGAGCAGCTTGATATCTTGCACACATGCACACACTTAGCATAATATCGGGACGTGAAGCACATAGGTATAACAATGAACCAATCATAGAGCGATAAACCTTTTGATCAACCGGTTCACCATCTTTGGTTAAATCATTATGTCCACTAGTAGGCATGGGTGTAGACATACCTTTGCATTCTTGCATATTGAACTTCTTGAATAAGTCCTTGGTGTACTTTGTTTGAGAGACAAATGTACCTTCCTTAGTTTGCTTGATTTTCAACCCGAGAAAGAATTTGAGTTCACTCATCATAGACATCTCAAACTTCTCTGACATTAGCTTTCCAAACTTTTCACTAAAGAGAGGGTTAGTTGAACCAAATATGATATCATCAACATAAATTTGGCATACAAATAGTTCTCCATTAACCCTTTTAGTAAAAAGAGTAGAATCAATTTTACCAATTTCAAAACCACTTGTAGTAAGGAACTTGGTCAAGCATTTATACCATGCTCTAGGAGCTTGTTTAAGACCATAAAGAGCTTTGTGAAGTTTGTAAACATGATTTGGTTTCTTAGGATTGATAAAGCCGGGAGGTTGTTTGACATAAACTTCCTCCTCTATTTCACCATTTAGAAAAGCACTTTTAATGTCCATTTGGTACAAGGTGATATTATGGTGATTAGCATAGGCAAGTAAGATGCGAATGGACTCAAGTCTAGCAACGGGAGCGTACGTCTCACCATAGTCCATACCTTCGACTTGTGTGTATCCTTGGGCGATGAGACGTGCTTTGTTGCGAACCACTTGTCCATCTTCATCTTGCTTGTTGTGAAACACCCATTTGGTACCAATGATGTTGTGGTTGTTGTCGGGCTTCTCAACCAATGTCCAAACTTGGTTTCTCTCAAAGTTATGTAGCTCTTCATGCATAGCATTTATCCAATCCGGATCTTCTAATGCCTCTTCAACCTTCATTGGTTCAATGCTAGAAATGAATGAATAGTTTTCACAAAAGTTAGCTAAACGAGTTTTCGAGCGAGTGATTCTCCCGGTTTGTATATCATTGAGGATTTGCTCGACGGGATGATCTTTGGCAATTCTTGCTCGAACTCGTGAGAGCTTTTGCTTGGGTCTTCGTTGAACATCTTCTTCATCTTGTTCTTCTTCTTGGCCTTCTTCATTGTTGACGTCGTCGTTCTCTTGTCGTGGTGGGGAAGGAGGTTGTTGATGTTCATCTTGACGTACTTCCTCATTTTCTTCATCTTGGTGTGTCCCATTTGTGGATGCTTCCGTGTCGATTCTTGGTTCACCTTGTTGTGAAGTAGAAGCTTCCACTTGGACGGATGAAGTACTCTCCTTCACCTCCGTTGGACGAATTTTGCCAATGGACAAATCTTGAATTGCTTCTGAAGGGTCTTTGTCTCCTACATCAATTGGCAATTGCTCTACTTGCGAGCCATTAGATTCATCAAACTTCACATCTACCGTCTCTTCAACCTTTCGGGTGAAATTGTTGTAGACACGGTAAGTGTGAGAGTTTGATCCATAACCAAGTAGAAAATCTTCATGAGATTTAGGAGCAAACTTTGAACGACATTGCTTATCAAGAATGTAGCACTTTGAGCCGAATACTCGAAAGTATCCAACTTGAGGCTTGTTACCGGTGAGGAGCTCGTATGCCGTCTTGCCGAGTAGCTTGTGAAGATATAAGCGATTTGTTGCGTGACAAGCTGTCTCAACCGCTTCTGCCCAAAAGTGCTTTGGCGTCTTGTATTCATCAAGCATTGTTCTTGCCATTTCGATGAGCGTCCGGTTCTTCCTCTCAACAACTCCATTTTGTTGAGGTGTGTATGTAGCCGAGAACTCGTGTGAAATCCCTTCTTCGTCAAGAAAGGTGTCCACATTTGCGTTTTTGAACTCCGTTCCGTTGTCACTCCGAACCTTCTTGATCTTCACATCAAACTGATTTTGGGCTTTCCTAGCGAAGTTTTTGAAGATCTTCTGGACCTGCGACTTGTCATTAAGAAAGAACACCCACGTAAATCTTGAAAAATCATCAACTATAACTAGACCAAAAAAATTTCCACTGAGACTCTTGTAGGCGTTGGGACCAAAAAGATCCATGTGAAGTAGCTCTAGTGGCCTCCTCGTGGTCATGATGTTCTTCACGGGATGTCTTCCTCCAACCTGTTTACCTGCTTGAGAAGCACTGCAAAGTCTATCCTTATCAAATATGACATCGTTAACTCCAAGGATATGATTTCCTTTAATAAGCTTGTCAAGGTTTCTCATGCCAACATGACCTAGTCGTCTATGCCACAACCAGCCTTTTGAGGATTTAGCAACAAAGCAAGTTTTAGGTTGTGCCTTTTTAGAGAAATCGACAATGTAAAGATCACCTCTACGCATACCCGTAAAGACCATTTTATGATTGTCTCGACGAAATACTTGGCAATCTACTTCAGTAAATAGGACGTTCAAACCGAAATTAGCAAGTCTAGATACTGAAAGTAAGTTATAGCCAAGAGATTCAACGAGCATGACATTTTGAATGGAACTATCATGTGAGATGGCCACCTTACCAAGGCCAACCACTTTACCCTTTGAATTATCACCAAAGGTGACATATTTTCGAGGGCCGTTGTTTTCAGCAAGTTCACGGAACATCTCTTCATCTCCGGTCATATGATCAGTACATCCACTATCAAGAACCCATTCCTTTCCTCCTGATTCATATCCCCGAAGATTTGCCATAAGACCAAAATGTCTCATTGCATCATCAAGATCGAAGTCACTATCATCATCATTATAATATTCATGTTCATCATGATCTTGTGACTCATCATTTCCTAGAGAGGGTAATTCATTAGATAAATGATCAAAGTGGTTATTTTTATGAATTCTTATAGCTTTGAGTATGATATCATTAATGATTCCAACATCTCCTTTAGCATGCTTAAGATTGGCAAGTTCAAAAAGACATTTACCAAAACTAGGATCTCTAGAGTTCATCTTACTCAAGGCAATAGATTTATGGAGAATTTCATCCAAAGTTTTCAAGGAATAATTGGGAAATCGTTCCTCAAGAAATTTCCATATGGTATAGGCACACTTGTGAGTAGGCAAACTAGCAATCAAATTTTTGGGCAATCCTCTAATGATGAGCTCAATAGTTCTAAGATTGCGAATCATGTCAATATCTTCATCTAGGGTAGGATGCAAGGGATCAATATGGGGTGCACAAGGGCTAGCAATGTACTTGTTCAAATGATATTGATTGAAGATTTCAAGCATCTCATTTTTCCACTCATGAAAGTACTCTCCATCAAGAATAGGCACTCTATGTCTAAGACTCCCTAATGTGGACACATCCATCTTCCTCCAATGGTGATTAAACCAAGGCAATGGAGACCAAAGCTCTGATACCACTTGTAGGATCTAGAAGTAGATGTGTCTAGAAGGGGGGGGATTAGACACTCAGTGCTAAAGTTGCAATTTTTAAGCTTTTTCGGTTTAAGTGGAGTTTAGGCACAATTTCAACACACACAATACATATCAAGCGAGCATGCAAAGAGTATATGAGCAGCGGAATGTAAAGCAAGCAACTTGCAAGAATGTAAAGGGAAGGGTTTGGAGAGATCAAACGCAATTGGAGACACGGATGTTTTTCCCGTGGTTCGGATAGGTGGTGCTATCCTACATCCACGTTGATGGAGACTTCAACCCACGAAGGGTAACGGTTGCGCGAGTCCACACAGGGCTCCACCCAAGGGTAACGGTTGCGCGAGTCCACACAGGGCTCCACCCTCGAAGGGTCCACGAAGAAGCAACCACCCACAAAGGGTCCACGAAGAAGCAACCTTGTCTATCCCACCATGGCCATCGCCCACGAAGGGACTTGCCTCACTAGCGGTAGATCTTCACGAAGTAGGCGATCTCCTTGCCCTTACAAACTCCTTGGTTCAACTCCACAATCTTGTCGGAGGCTCCCAAGTGACACCTAGCCAATCTAGAAGACACCACTCTCCAAGAAGTAACAAATGGTGTGTAGGTAATGAACTCCTTGCTCTTGTGCTTCAAATGATAGTCTCCCCAACACTCAACTCTCTCTCATAGGATTTGGATTTTGTGGAAAGAAGATTTGAGTGGAAAGCAACTTGGGAAGGCTAGAGATCAAGATTCATATGGTAGGAATGGAATGTCTTGGTCTCAACACATGAGTAGGTGGTTCTCTCTCAGAACAAATGAGTTGGAATGATGTGTGTGTTCTGATGGCTCTCTCATGAATGAGAAAGAGTGGAGGGGTATATATAGCCTCCACACAAAATCCAACCGTTACACAGTTTTCCAATCTCGGTGGGACCGAATCAATAAACTCGGTCGGACCGAAAATGTAAACCTAGTGACCGTTAGTGATTTCGGTGGGACCGACTGGATCAACTCGGTGGGACCGATGTGCTAGGGTTAGGGTAAATCCAAAACTCGGTTTGACCGATTACTCAAACTCGGTGGGACCGATTTGGGTAATAAGTGAAACTGAGATTTGGTCAAGCAAACTCGGTGGGACCGATTGCATATCTCGGTGGGACCGAGAATATTGCAATGGGTAACAGAGAGTTTGCAAGCCCATCTCGGTGAGACCGAGATCCCATCGGTGAGACCGAACTGATTAGGGTTTGGCAGTGGCTTATGACAAGTGAAACTCGGTGGCGCCGGATAGGAAGAATCGGTAGGATCGAGTTTGGCTTAGGGTTAAGGTCATATGTGGAAGTGGGAAAGTAGTTGAGGATTTTGGAGCATATCATTAAGCACATGAAGCAAGAGGCTCATTAAGCAACACCTCATCCCTCCTTAATAGTATTGGCTTTTCCTATGGACTCAATGTGATCTTGAATCACCAAAATGTAAAAGTGAAGAGTCTTGAGCTTGAAGCTTTAGCCAATCCCTTGTCCTTAGCATCTTGAGGGGGTTCCCACAACCTTTAGTCAATGCCACTCCATTGTTGAACTTATCTGAAATATGCTAGATAGAAGTGTTAGTCCAACAAGAGATATGTTGTCATCAATTATCAAAACCACCTAGGGAGCACTTGTGCTTTCACCATTATAGTTATATCCCGATGCAAAAGGTTGAGTACATGTCTGAAGAGTAGAGTCGCACACACGCACTCTGTCTCTCAGAATCTCATACACACACACACCAGTTACGTGACGCCCACTTAAGTAGACACGTATGTTACAATTTGTGCACCAGCGGGTACACGTGATGCTGCGCATTTATTTAAGCCGGAAGGCGAACCCAAACAGTAGCTGCATTCATTCCCCTCCCGTCGCCTCTTCTCTGGTTGTCGTCGCCCGGTAGCCATGGGCCGGCCGAAGGTAACAACATACGCCATACTCCCACCGGAGTGGCGCTTTAATATGGAAATTTTAGTGGTCATGCATGCATCTTTTTGTGCTAGCACTCCTATATAAGGGTTGACCGGTCGCTTCCCGCGGACGTGCGTGGGCGGTGGAAGAGGAAGGAGAAGGGAAGCGGGCTGTGGAGTAACGTTTTTTACCACAATTTCTTAGGAAACTGAGTGCAATAATTGAGTAGTTTTGCAAACTACCAGTACTACACCTGAAATGGTTCAAAACCTATACTCCCTTTCCAGCGCGCGCTTCCCGTGTGAAACGGTCAGCGTCCCCCTGGAGCGTTAGTGCCGCATTAATGCCCGGCCAGAGCAGAGGCGACCTCTCACTGGCGCCGGCTTTGAAGTGGCGCGACGGCCGAGAGAGCGCCGCTTCCCGGTGCACGCGACTGCTCCGCGTCGAGACTGGCCATAGGCCCTGTTTGGATCCATGGGTTAGAGTTAGTTTGAGCTAGTTGGGGCTCAAATAGCCCTAAACTATCCAAGCATGAGGGTTTAAATTGGAGCAAGTTGCACCGAACCCACCAAAAAAAACTATCCCACCCAAGAGGTGCTAACTAGAGATAGTTCTCATTGGGACCAGTGAAAAATCACTTTTATCTCTCCATGAAGTGCATTTATTGTCAATCTAACCCTGTCACCCAAACACCTCTTTGGCTACAGTTAGTTCAGGGTTAGTCATGAGTTAGTCTAACCTCTAGCTAAGTTAGAGTATCAAACAGGAGCAGTATAGGATATGCAAGTTGCTCAAAGCATACAGGCAAATTCGTACGTGAAAGGATTTTTTTATTTTTGAAAACGGAACGTGAATGGAATTTTTTTTAGAATGCTCTTGGCATGTCGCTAACATGTGATAGTTAACCGACCTCAATAGACGACAGAAACACCAGCCCGCCGCACTTTGATAGAGACGAGGAGGGAGAAGCGATACAGGCTGCTGGATTACTAGAGATAGGTGTCGCACGGAAGCCAAGAAATATGGTGATAGCGTGGGTTAGCCATGTACTAGTATGATACTACACTGGGCTGCCGTTTTTCGTACTCTTCCAGTCAACTGTGGAGATGATTGGTTAATTTTATATCGCTGAATAATATTAAATATTATGAGTGCAGACACTCCACCACGAGGTTCCTTGCTCCTTCTCGGTCGTCCGGAATCTATGTTCTTCCACTATATTTCTTTACGTGAGCTTTGTTCATCCTTTTGCCAACACGCGAGACATCTAGCATCAAGGTGCACGTGTTATGCAAGGATCGTTCCATCTATATGAAGAACACGTGGGACTGGAACTACGAGACGAACATGTACCCAGGAGTGGACGTATGAACCTGAGTAATGTAGCGCAGTAATTGAAGTAGAAAGGCACAAATGGTATGAACATGCGTGGCATATAGGGTGTGTTTGGTTGCGTTCTCATCTCAACATAGTTGTTCCCTCTTCATGCATGCTCAACTCAACACCCCTCTTCATGCATGCTCTCTTCATGCATGCTTCTAGTGTATTTGTGCTAAACTAGTGTGGACTCATGCACCCTCCTTACACTCTACCAAACACCCAAAAGTAGGTCGAGAAGGGAACTCTTGGGCGGCATTTGTCTCTTACTACGTACTACCACTAAATGTTGTACGTGCAATGCACGGTGATGTTATGGAGTACGTGCCTAAGTACTCTACTACTACTATATTAGTTGGAGGCACATATTAACTTTTATATTTGTTTACATGTATGCCCCGAGACCTTCCAACTAGACGTGTCTTTGTCTCCAGGTCGCACTTTGTATCGTTCATACCACTAAGTACTACTACGTGTGGTCTCCGACCCAGAAGTGGAAGAAGTGGAGACGCTCTACCATGTTGTTTTTTTACGTTGGGCTCTACCACGCTGTTCATGTCCCACTCCTTTCACTGATGTGTGGGACATCCAGCACGTGCCGTGTTTGGCACCCTTCATCATAAGAGTTGAAACGCTAGCATTCATGAGGAAAAAAATAATTATAAATCAACAGTGATACTATTTTTTTGCGAACCAATCAGCAGTGATACTATACCACACGGTTTCCTTGCTCCTCGATATCGAAAAGAATACTTCCGTTCGATGTGGGACGTCGACCATCCTGGTCCACTTGCCATGCACGCAGAATTCCAAGGGAGTCATCCAGGTTGTCGCGCCGCAGTAACAATGACTAATGAGCTGTAAAATCACAGGCCCACTTCCCACTTTGAAGTTGCTTCGACGAAGGAACCATCATGACTTCGTTGAATTCCGCTTCTTGAAGAAAACTACTGTACCAGCAGTACTGCTAGCTACAGTAGTTACTCCAACAGAGGCCTCCTTTCGTTCATAGGATAGGAATATGAAAATCATAGGAAGTGAGATGACATGCATCTCAATTCCTATAGAGAAAGAGATGCCATTTGATGCTTAGGATAGGAATTTTTCCATTTAGTCTAGGCTAATGTACTGGTAATTTGCTCTAAAAACTACAATAGTAACTAGTAGTACTGGTACATGCTCGTACTCACACACACACACACACACACTAACTACTAGTACTACTACTTCTCACATGCTGGCCAGACGCCATCGTTCTCCTTCCTGGCTTTGTCGGCGACACCCCACCGTGCTTGGATCTCCGCCGACCTCTCCGCAGCAGCGCGTGTGTCCTTTTCTTCTTGCGGCGGCGGGCCTCTCTTTTCTTGAGTGCTTTCTGACTTTTCCGCTCCCTCTGTGCGGCTTTGGCCGCCTCTTGCTCTACCGCCCATTCGGCCTTGGCATCTTCAAATTCCTCCCACATAGTTGTGAGGTCGTGAGCGGCGATGAACTCGGCACGGCGGGATGCCATCGCTTCCCTACCATTTTGTGTGCGGTCATGGGCGGCGAGGAACTCGGCGCGGCGGGATGCCATCGCTGCCTTACCGGTTAGTGTGCGGCGCGGTGGCATGAATGACGCTTGGTGAGAGCTCTGGGGTGGAGTGGCCGGACAACCGTATAGTGCATTGGTTTGTCAAGAGCTCAAGGACAAAAGACGAAGCAAATTTGGATTCCCCTTCAATCCTGGTCATTTATTACCGAGTAAAACGCATTGGCGGTCATCGAACTTGTCTTGATAGCTCACTTTGATCATTGTATACGAGATATGGTGATTATACGGTCACTGGCTCAGCGTATAGCTCCGTATTTGTCTGGTTGACCAGTCAAACAGTCCGCATGCGCCTCATCAGCTCGTGTTCTTTATCTATCTACGCGGGCCTACCTGTTAATGGAGAAAGAAATACTGTAAAAACCAAAATTATGCTAGAGTCCGAACCGCTTCCGGAGCCCGCTCTCACCGCCCTGGCCCCTCAAGACGCCAGCTGCCCGTCTCTACACATGCTCCTAGGTATAAAAAAATAATTCTAAAAAAAGGCATAAAAACAATTGTGTCTTAAAAAAAGAAAGGTAAAAAACATTTGAGAGGAAATAGATAGAGAGAAAGCGAGAAAAAGCTGTAACCTGGGCATTACATGAGGAAGGAGGGAGTGGTGCACATGCCAAGTTCACTGGGCTGCCGTGTTTCATACTCCTCCGTCGTAACAGTGGAGACAATAGCTTTCATCAAAAATAAACAATGAATACTCGTTGCTCGTCCTCTATATCGGAAAGAATACTTTCATTCGCCGACATGTGGGACGTCGACCATCCTGGTCCACCTGCCATGCACAAAATTATCCTGGTCTACCCCGGTCGTATCGCAGGCCCAACCTTTCCCACTGTAAGTTGTTCGGACAAAGGAACCATCATGACTTCGTTGAATTCCGCTTCTTCAAGAAAACTTACTGTACCCGCAATACTGCTACCACACGCGAAGACTAGACGACACTGTACCACGTCATATCACTGAAACCCGCTAGGGAAAACTAGCCCACCTAGGTCATCTATTTTGGAACGGAGGGAGTACGCCTCTGCATTGCTATGATTTTGTGTTGCACGTCATATCACTCAAACCCACTAGGCCAAACTAACCCACCTAGGTCATCGATCGCTAAGCCTAGAATTTTAGGAGCTAGGGCTATTGGTCGATCAACGAGGGATAAGTATAAGCGTACCACGAGCTCATCAGCCCCAACGTTTCTCTTCGGTGAGTGTTTTGCAAGTACTATAGCTCGCACAGTAGCTAGCCTACTAACACCAAGAATCATCAAACAAGCCCTGCTGATATGATAAACCGTTCAAACTTACATCTAATCATGCCATATATTACATCAAAAGCTGGTGAGGATACATCTGTTTCCATAACCCGGAGAGGGTTCGCATGATTCATCGCATGATTCACTATCAAACAAAAGTAGCAAGATCCGCCCACACAAGACTGTGCACTAGCCGTAAGATGGTTTGATAACACACATCGTTCTGGTAATTAAACACAGGGCAATGCAAACTACCCTGAAGGATTAGCCCGACCAACTATTTCTTGTCATCGATCTCTCAGGCAATGACCACAGCACGGACAGCGGCATGGGAATCGATTTCTGGGGAGATGTCCGCAGGACAGACCGCGACATCAGAATCGATCTCTGGGGCGATGTCCGCAGGATGGACAGCGGCATTGGAATCGATCTCCGGGGCGATGCCAACAGGACGGGCCACGACATCGGAATCATCAAGGACGTCCACCGGCACCTGCACAACCCTAACATATTAGCAAGCACATTGCAAATAATCAAAAACCACAGCTATGGTAATAAGCCATTTTTTTTACCTTGTGCAGCTCACCGGGGGATCTCATCCCTCCGGGGGCCATCTCCTTGTCCTCGATGGGGGCCATCACCTTGCCAGGGGAATACTGCTTCTCAACGGTGACTATCTCTTCAAACTCGGCCTTGAGCCTCACATAGGTGGCAATCAGAGTTCCTGGGGTAGGCACAGTGGGGCCCTTGCCATTCTTCCAACTTCCTTTGAGGAGTTCGTCCGCCAACGTCCTCAACTCTTTGGCCAATGCTTGTTTCTTGGAGTTTTTCGTCTCCATGGGTTGGCGCGCCAACATGGTCAACTCGTTGGTCGGTGCTCGCTTCCTGGAGATTGCTGTCTCCAGTGGGTTGTCCGCCGGCAACTCTTTGCCTAGTGCTCCAGGATCCATCAATGAACTGACAAACAAAAAGCAATCGAAAGGAAACCACAATCGCAATGAAAATGGGAAAAGAATAGGATGTGAGAATCGGTCGGTGCTTCGCAAAAAGAAGATTCTTGGAATGAAAATATAGCAACATAACTGATTCGCCCACCTTTCCTTCGTCGGTACAGAAGAAAAATGGCAGAAGTGAGTAGCTTGGAGTGAGGTTTTCTTCAAGAAAGGGAAGAAAGGGCTTGAACGAGCATTCCAGTGAAATGATGGTTGCTTCGTCCAGTCGAACTTGGAGGCCACCTTACCACTGCTGGTAAAGGTGTGGGTTTTGTGATATGACGGGTCATGACGGCCACACCGGGGTTACAGGTGAGTCTCGACTGTAGCACCTCGCTGTGATTTGGTGGATGGCACGCGGGCTCGGATGCTTTGAAATGTCCCGCATGTAGATAGAGCGGCTAGTCATATAGGAGTGCTCAATATTGTGCACCGCGCCCAAGGCGGAGAGGAAAATGAGAGAACTACGTAATTAATGCATGAGTTTAATTAGGGTAGTTTTGTAAAGTACGAGATACATTCCTCCAACTGCAAAATGCCTTGGTTCATGAGATTTGAGATTTGAGCCCTATAAACCGGAAGGGAGGGAGTACTCCACACGGTGTAGTCTAGTCACTTGTTGAAATCTCTAGAAAGGCAAATACTCCTTTCCGGTTTACAGGGCTATACTACTCCCTCCGTCTAGGTGTGTAAGTCATCTTAGGCTAGCCATAGTGGGAGTAACTTAGCTAGTAACATAGCGCACTCCAAGAATTTTTTTCTTATGTGGCAAGTAATTAATGAGAGGTGGTAACATAATATGTTACTGTAATATAGCGCTTTTCAAGATAAGATGAGTCTACAAGCTAATAAATGAAGCCATCTAAAATACTACTATTATGTTACTTTGCATTATGAAGGTAGTAATTTAGGCTAGTGTCATATGCATGACACTAGTCTAAGTTACGCCCCACTATGACCAGCCTTACGAAAACCAAATAGTCCCAAAACACTTAGGCGCGGTGCATTAACTTCTACCTTGTTTCTTGTTTCTTGACATATCAACCAATAAGAGATGAGAGGTGTGCATGCTTTTAATGACTTGCAATGGCTAGTTCATTGCATGCAATGCTATTAATTAGCAAATAAAAATTGGTGACCCCAGGTGGAAACGGTGCTAAGAGCATGGACCTATGCAGAATGAGTATCAACCAATGGATAATGGAGTTTAATTGTTAAACAATAGCAATTTTGTCTCATGCAAGAGCCTGTCTAGTACTCCAAGGAACCGCACCACGCGAGCATTCGCAACTGCCATGTTCGGGTTGCGCTTGGCTCTTCGCCTCTTCGAGAAGATGAATAATAATGATTACTCCTACTTCTACAGTATCGAATCCACTGTTGCATGTCCGTCCACCTCGTGCGGGAGGGATAGCGAAAGCTTCAACTTACTGCTCCTGCCTTTGCCTCCATGACAGGTGGCTCAACAGGTGGTTGGCCCTCCTGTCATGCAGCCAAAGGCAGGTGCAGTTAAGGCACCGGAGCTCAGTCCGCGAGGGAGAGGGCGTTGTAGTAATGAAATTTCTCGGTCTTGTACGAGTTGACGAAGATAGGGGTTGCTTGCTTGCTAGGGTTGCTCACTACGTATATATATAGGCCGGAGCCTCCGTGCTTGCTTGCTAGGGTTTCTCTATTCACACACTCTCGTCCTCTCCAGATTTAAACAAGATAGGGGTAGTAACACTGTCTTTCTCCCTTCAAAAAACATTGGCTTTCTATCCTCACCGCTGGTTACAAATCCGGACGTATCCCCCTCCGTCGATGAAGGGGAGGAGGGGCAGCGTTTAGGACATCATCGACAGCGAGGGAGGAGATCCACTGCCGGCCGCACCGTTATCTCTGGCCGAGCGCCGACGCGGGAGGTCCTCCGATCCCTTCGTCGTTGCCTGTGGGCGGATCCGGCCTCCCGCTGCCCACCTATCCACATCCCGATGACCTTCAGGTATATCTTCGTTGGAAACCGCCTTAGCTCTACTTCCCCAACTTGCTACGCCGCTGCATGTGCATCATTTTGTACCTCTCAGCCCCTCTCGATCGGATGGTCCAACGTCACATATTTTTTTCTTCTATTGTTAGAGGTAAAGCTACTTCATGGAGTCCAATATTGTACTCCCTCCGTCCGAAAATACTTGTCATTGAAATGGATGTATCTAGATGTATTTTAGTTCTGGACACATCCATTTTGATAACAAGTAATTCCGGACGGAGGGAGTACTTGGTTCAAACAAGAAATAAAGTGGGGGTGGGGGAATTTAGTATGTATATCGGACTTGGTACAAACAGGAAGGAAAGCGGGTGAAAGTAGTACACACTGGTCATCCAACCAGTCTCTTGGTCGAAAAGGGAAATATAGGGGTAACGCTGTACACAGTGGTATGACCAGGACTAGATTTGCTATCCACACATAGGAGTAGGTGGCTAGAGTGAACAAAAATGGGACCAACCTAGATATGTTTCTTGGATGTTTGTTTCTCGGGGCAACAAACTATGAATCACCACTTTATGCCCCTGTTTACGTACATGGTGCTGGACTGCTGGTGCACCCACTGTTATAAGCCATGACAAGTTTAGCCAAATGTTTTTGCCTGTAATTGTTTGAGACTCTGACTGTTTCCTCTGTGCCTTTTTGTGCAAACAGGGATATCCAATTCACCCGGTTGCTGTTGTGACCTTTTGGTGCACTGCACAAAACTCTTCTTAAAAGAAGTGACTTTTGTGCTGTTTAACTGGAATGTGAGAATGGAACAGTTGGTTCATTTTGGTGGAATTGCACAAAGGGAGATCTGTGTTCCAATCCTCATCATCCATATTGGCGCCATAACCTTCCTTTAGGTAAGAATGATATTTAATGCATGTGTTCATCTCTATTTTCTGACTACCATGAGAAAATAATGCTGTTTTTTACTAGTACACTTGTACTCCCTCACTGACAAAACCAATTCTGAATTAGAAGGCCAATCATGTACTTGGTTTCACCAACTGGTGAGGAGAAAGAGAAATATAGCATGAAGAGGAAGAAGAAGAAGAATAAACAGTGCCAAGGCGATCTTTCTGAAGCCAGAGGCCTCAGTCGAGGCCATTCAAGGGCTCCGGCAATGACTACCTTACATGTGAGGCGATCCTCCAGGGAGCCCTTCCACTTCTGCTGTCTCACTTAATTAATTAGGAGTACTTAAGTACCACTAATTTATTACTACCTAATTTTCCTGTTGGAGTTAAACAAATCTTTAGTAGGACCCTATGCTGAATCATGTACGTGTGTATGTTTGTCTATGGAGGTGAATCATGTGGTGGAGCAGGGAGGGAATATTATTAGTGTCATGACATAATAGTGCTATTTTTTTGCATGTCAATTTATTGCCATTGGTTCAATGAGGCAATGTTTTGCGTATTGTCCATCATGAATTTGATGCTACTAGTTGAGTAATATGCTAATGTCTTCATATCCTTTCTCACTAAGCTAATGAAGGTTTCGCCTTGTTCCTACTTGTGCAAATAGGGATCATGTTGTGCCAATCATACATTAAATGGAACTACATAAGACAATACAATGAACCGTATCCCAGCCAGTGCTTTAACTCTGCTGGAAGTTCTTGATAATCTTTCGATATAATCTCAGCACTGGTAAACAAGAGTGATTTCAACCATACATTTGAAGTGCACAAAAATATATACTATTGTGTGATTCCAGTGAGTGCTTTATCATCTCTTATGGGACTACATGAATAAGCTTTTTTTCTTAGGTTGGTACGGGCCTAAGGCCTTCATCCATATTAGTTTGCTGTCATCTCTATTTGTATCGTGCTACTGTCATGAGAAACTCCTTTATCTTTGCACGTTAAAGTTTTGCAACCTATGATAAATGGCAATGCTTTGAGTGTTGAGTTGAGCTAATTGGCATTGATTAAATAAACTAATACCTCTCTTTAAGCAAGACTACTATGTTTCTAACTTTACCCATTAAGATAATGAGGGTGCTTCTATTTGTTAGTGTATGTTTCATAAACTAGTCCCACTATTATAGTAATCTCACTCTCTCAATATATGTGCCAATAGGGATGCTCAATTTTGGTGGAACTGCACAAAAACTTTGGGTGCTTCATTGCCTCGACAACTTCCGTCCTTTCCTGTCAGTTGCTAAACTCCGCATGCTTTCTTCCTTTGCTGTCAGTCGCTTGGCTTATCTCAGCTTCCAGTCAAAGGAAATAGTAATTGATATGCTACGTCACACAGGTTGGTACTGGTCTTTATCCTGATTATTGTGCCTGTCATATGTATTGGTAATTTGGTATTGTGCTACTGTTTGCCGATTTCATAAAGGAGTAATTTGGAGCCTAAACTCGCAGGCAAATCATTACATCAGGTGATTTCAGTAGAACTGCACAAAATGATCAGATGGACAGGTACTTATGCTACTGCTATGTACTCCAAAGTTCACTCAGATAAGCATCGATGTTGACAAGAAGTGCCTATATTCATTCGACTATCAACCGGCGTCAACCAATTGTCAAACTCCAAGCGTTAGGGGAGTGAATGCCAAAAATATTGCTTGGTGCATAGCCCAGAAAAACGCAGTCCAGTCTTTGGTCCCAACTTGTGCCTTTTGGTTATCGGCACATATGGTAGCGAACTATATGGCATGGAGTCTAAAGATTCCAGACAAGTTGGTTCATGATTATATTCATCTGGCACTTAATCAGTCTGCACGCCAAGGATGCTCCATTTCAGTTGAACTGCACAAAAAATTTGGGTGGTTCATTTTCTCAACCGCCTTCTTTCTCGTCTTCAATGTAGAATTTTGGCGAGATACAAGACCAAGATGACCCAGGAAACTGGTTGGATGAAAGTAGTGGCCAAGTTGCTCAAACCTCCCTGGGCACGAGGCCACTATTTGAGGATAAACCTACAAACAAAGTTCAGATTGTCTGTGCTGCCTCTTATGTACTCGAAAGTTTACTCATACAAGAAATAATTTTAGCAAGAAGTACCTCCGATTGAACACCATTTACCAGTCTGTACCCTAGGTAATTAAAGTTCGTCCATGGATCATATTGGCTGTGATCTCAATCATTTGGATGCATAAACATACTGAACATGTGTATATCTGAATCTTTTTGTAAATTATGTATGAATATTGTCGTGTGATCTATCAATCATTTGGATGCATAGATATGTTGAGCTTGTGTATATATGAATCTTTTGAGTTGTTGATTGTGAATATTGGCTATGGATATGAACGTGTCCTGTGAACCTGAGTTTGATATGAATGTTTACCTTTTCTGTTGTATTTGTGTGTGAACTTGTTAGTATGCCTACTGTGGGGTATAAAACGCAGGTCTCTTATAAAAGTAATGCCGTGTCCAATTTATGTTTTCCCTTCTAACCACCGCGGCTATGCTGCCGCACACCCGAACCAGTGAAGTTTCCCACTCCTCTCCATCTGCGACTCCACTGCAGCTTAATAAATAGTAACGTCTTCGGTTTTTCTGTAGATTAACCAGGCAATTCTCTTCTTAATTAATCGACGAGGCAATTCTTTTGCCTCCGTTTCGAAAAAAAATTTAGTAACGTCTAACTGAGCCAGTTAGTTAGATGCGTACACTTGGTGTAGTAGGATCTTTATTTAGTTTGATGCATACACTTGTTCTTTTTTGGTATCCCTTTTGTAATGATGGTTGATGTTTGGTTTGGAAGAGAGAGCCGCGTCTTCACTCTTCTGGCCTGCTTACTGCTTTTGTTGCACCCACAGCCCTGGTTGCTGCTGCTGCTGTTTTCAATGTACAATCAGTAGTATATTTCGTCTGTTGGTTGAATAAATGTGTTGTTAGAACGACAAACACAATGTTTTGGAAGTCGTTGCATGGTTCGATCCTTTAGTGCCCCGTACCGTACGTAGCGCATACTATATATCGTACGGAACACATTTTTTTTAAACTCGGAACACATTTTCCACTTGTTGATAACATGCAGCCCACTGATGAAGGCCCAATAGAGAAGCCCATAATTAACTGGAAGGGAGCTTCTCACATGAATCCGGCCCAGGTACATGCTCATGGTCCCCTAAACATAAATAAGTAAATAAATAAAGCTAAATGCTCATGCACCAGTTCTTTGGGAAAATAGGTAGCCCAGTATTTCTTTTTGAAGAATACCCAAGCTAGGCCTATTTGTTTTCTCCGAATTACTGGGCTGCAAATCTTTCAAGACGAGGAGGGATGCATTCCGGCCAGTCTTAAGAGTATGGTCAATGTCTGTTAAAAGTAATATCAAAAGGGGTTGAAAATTCCAAAAAATTTACAGCAAATGGGATATAAGTTTCTTTTTTTGTTTTTGTTCTTCACTGATATCTTATACGTATTTCATTGGATTTAACATGACATAGTACTAATTTATTTTAAAATTTGTTTTAGTATGGCTATTAATTTTTGGATTAAGAATATTTCGTTCCCCGACAAAAATTTGCTAATTTTCAAAATTTCCCACATATTTAGTTAATTTTTTGACCCTGCTACTAACCAGAAAATGGCCAGGAATTCTAAAAATGGAAAACAGGCTGCAATAAATTCCATATGAATTAGAAAATGAGTAAAAATTATAAAAATAATAGCAAATGGGCTGTACACGCCACAAATTTTGAGGCTGACTTGTTTATGCAAGGCTTTGTCAGTGAACACACGATTCTAGTAGTAGTTAGTGTTGGATGTCCATCCAACGGCCGACGTGCTTCTTCAATCTCTGATCTTTGTTGCTCCAGCTGCCTAAACTAGCGCCGGCGGGACTTCCTGCTCCCTCCTCTTGTGGCCCGCTGTGATGCCGCGCAGGCTTCCCCGGCCCACCCTACTCCCTCCGCTGGCCTGGCCGCACGCAATCAACTGCCTTCTTATTACGCGAAAAAATGATTCCTCCCACTGACATCTGGGGCGCACCGGTTGGGAGGCTAACCTGTGGGCCTACTAAGTTGACGCATACGCAGGGCTTGTCAACTTAGTCAACAAACGATTCTAGCAGTAGTAACCATTGGATTTGAATGGAACGGTCCTGCTGCTTCTTCAATCGCTGCTCTTCTTGCACCAGCCGCCCAAACCAGCGCCGGGGAGACCGCCTGCTCCTGCCTCTAGTGGCCCGCTGTGCTGCCGATGAGGCCTTATCGCCCCCAACTACTCCCACCGCTAGCCAGGCCCTGCGGTGACGGCAGCCGAACCAGTGAACCCTCGTACTCCTCTCCGCGTGGGCATCCACTGCCGCGTCTTCCTCGGCTCCGCGTAGTCCCCTTCCTAGGCCTCTCGGCACGGCGTAGTCAACGTGGTCAACGACATTCCATTGGAAGAGTACTGTACGTGGAGAGGCTGACAGCTGGGTCCACGGCCACAACCCAGTTTTTTTGTGATTTGCCAAGTAAGTCGCTTTGTCAGGCCTGTTGGGCTGCAAATCTTTCAAGACGAGGAGAGCTTTCATTCGGCTGGCCGAGAAAATGGCCCATCAGTAATGAGAAATGGGTTGTACATTTTTAAAACACATCAAACAAGCAATTAGTTTCAAATATCTTTTCTTAATTTCGAGATTTGAAATTACATTAATTTTTATGCGTGGAGAATTTGTTGGATTTTATATTGATATACATTTATTTTTAAAATCAGTTTGAATATGAGTCAAAATTTCGGGATTAAAAACAGTTCAGACCGCACCGAAATATGCAAAATTTCGTATAATTTTTTAACCGTGGCCACAATATGGGCTGTAATGCTAACAAAAAGAATATGGGCTAAAAAAACCTTAATAATTAGCAAATGGGCTGTAAATTATTAGAAATAATGGCAGATGGGCTGTATGCTGTTTTCCACAGATTTGAGGCTTTCCTAAAAAAAGGTTGACGCACAAGCAGTGACTGTTGGATGGCCATCCAACGGCCGTCGTGCTTCTTCAATCTCTGCTCTTCCTGCTCCAGCCGCTCAAACAGGCGCCGGCGGGACTGCCTGCTCCCTCCTCCCCGCGGCCGGCTCTGCTGCCGCGCAGGCCTCACTGCCCCATCGTACTCCCATCGCTGGCCTAGCCATCCATCTACTCACCCACACCTGCTGTTATTATCCGGCAACGGCAGACGAACCAGTAAACCCTCGTATAGTCGTACTCCCCTCCGCGTGGGAAACAACTACCGAGTATTCCCTGCCTCCGTGTCGTTCCCTTCCTAGGCCTCGCCGTTGTCCACCGTCCTGGTGCTCTCGGCGTGGCCTGGTCAACGTGGTCAACGACCGACATGCATCTGAAGTGGACTTTACGTGGAGAGGCCGATAGCTGGGTCCACGGCCACACGCAAGGAAATGCATCCTTATTACGCGCAAAATAATGATTCCTCCACCTGACATCAGGGACCCACCGAAAGGGCCTCTGTATTTCGGGAAAAAACGTTACGGCCGCTGACAGCTTGGACCCACCAGCTATATCTTCGCACGCAAGGAAGTGCCTCCTTACTACGCTCAAAAAAATGAATACCCCCTGCTAGCTGGGACCCACCTTGGTGGGAGGCTGACTTGTGGGCCTACTAAGTTGACGGGGATGGAGGGCTTTGTCAACTTAGTCAATATGCACGATTCTAGCTCCAGTGACCGTACGATGTCCATCCAACGGCCGTAGTGCTTCTTCAACCTCTGGTCTTCTTGCTCCAGCCGCCCAAACCAGCGCCGGTCGTGCCTTGTGCTCCTGCCTCCCGTGGCTGGCTGCGATGCGGCGGAGGCCTCACTGCCCCCTACTACTCCCACTGCTGGCCAGGCTATCCCTCTACTCACCCACACCCCCTGTTATTCTGCGGCGACGACAGCCTCACACCGCAGCGAACCAGTGAACCCTCGTACTCCTCTACGCGTGGGCATCCACTGCCACATCTTCCCAGGCTCCGTGTCATCCCCTTCCTAGGCCTCGCCGTCGTCCACCGTCCTGGTGCTCTCGGCGCGGCGTGGTCAACGTGGTCAAGGAACGGCTTCCATCGGACGTGGAGTGTACGTGGAGAGGCTGACAGCTGGGTCCACGACCGCAGCAAGGAAGTGTGTCCTTATTATGTGCAAAATAATTATTCCTCCACCTGACAGCGGGACCCACTGCATGGGCCACCGTATTTCGCCCCCTGACTACTAGGACCCACCAGCTACATCTTCGCACGCAAGGAAGTGCCTGACAGTCGGGACCCACCTGGTCGAAGCGTACGTAGCATTGTCATTCTGGTCACGAACGTGTACGTACATATATACTGGTCGATGTAGAGGCACACACGTGTCGTAGTAGAGGCGACCAGGGTGCAAGAAAGAAAATACGGCCACGTATGTGTACATACGGGCGGGGTCTCAAACGCCTACTCGCGCATATGTACGGCCAGGGCTCGTGTACATGGCTGGGTCGGAGCGGAGAAACATCATCGTCGCCGTGTTCATGGGGAGGCAACGGAATGCGTCCTGTTCATGGGGAGGCAACGGAATGCGTCATGTTCATTGGGAGGCAACGAAATGCGTCGTGTTCATCGGGAGGGCTTGGACGGAACATGCGATGGAAACGAGGCCTCGTGTATCGCAGAACGGAGGAAACGGCCTTGTGTTCGACCGACGATGTTCTAAACGGGATCTTGTTCATCGGGAGGGGTTTGGCATACCGCAAAACGGAGGAAATGGACCTCCTACGGTCGAAACGGGGGTCCTGTTGAACGGGAGGGGTGTGGCGTACCGCAAAATCGATGAAACGGACTTGTGTTGGAGCGCTATGGTTGAAACGGGGGTCCTGTTCATCGAGAGGGGTGTGGCGTACCGCAAAACGGGACTCCACGGGATACTGTTCATCTCCACCGTCGACCCCCTCCAGCCTCCACGAGCTACTGTTCATCCACCGTCGACCTCCTCCAGCCTCCACCTGCGACTGTTCATCCACGGCCTCCTGTTCATCTAGCCTCCACCGCGCGCTACTCCACCGGCTACTGTTCAACCACCCCTCTCCACGGGCTCCTGTTCAACCACCCCTCCACGGGCTACTGTTCATCCTGGCCTCCACCGTCTACTGTTCATCCTTCTCTCCACGGGGTGGTCCTGTTCATCCAGCCCCAACCGGCTCGATCGATCGGGGTCCTGTTCATCCAGAGGCAACACCACGGGGTCCTGTTCATCCACCCCATCGGGAACTGTTCATCCAACCCCCCGCCCCCACAACGCTCATTGTTCATCCAGAGGCAGCATCGATCGGCTTCAGTTAGCAGCAGTAGCGAAGGAATCGCTCGATCGGGTTCAGTTAACAGCCATCGATCGATCGCTCAGGTTCAGTAACGCGTAGCCTGCAGTGCAATCGCTCGGGTTCAGTTAGAGCCCAATGCCTCGCTCGGGTTCAGTTAGAGCCAAAGCCTCGCACACATGCGCGTACATGTATGAGAGAAACGCGCATCGCTCGGCCCCCGAGCTCCCACCGTAATCGGGAACTCCCTGAAATTTTCCTCCCCCTCGCTTCTACCACGGTTTTTCCGTCATGGACGGCCCAAAGAATGTCATGCAGCTGTGTCTCCGGCCCGCCCAGGACGAAAAGCCCATTTTCTGTCATGATTTTTTCTCATAGAAGTAGGATCCCACCGCATCTATGATGATACCGGGTTTTGTCACAATTATCGTCATAGAAGTGTCATATGTATGACAGATTTTTTTTTCGTTTGGCCCAAAATGTCATGGATGTGTCTTTTTTTGTAGTGTTGGTGAAATGTTCCCAAACATCAGAGGTGAGCTTCTTTCATCTCTTCACATCAGGGGCTGCATCTTGTGTTCCATTGGCCGTATCCGAACTTGCAGCTGTTGCATTTGTATTAGTACCATTGGGAGGCTGCTCCGATGATGATTCAAGCACAATTGGAGATGTTGCGCTTACACTTGCACTGGTACTTGCCCTGAAAAAATCATCCATTGCATGTTGGTAGTGCACTAACTCTACAACCAGACCTGTAACAACATTAATTAATTATGTATGAACAAGCTAAATACCACTGTACCACTAGCCCACTAGTGCACCGTGAAAGCACAAGGATCCCATTATTAGTTCTAATAGACTTGTTGTATGTATAAGCAATTCAACAGTGTGTATCATGGATTTTCGCAAGATCTGCATGAACATTGATAACCTATCTTGCTTGATGATCTTACTCTGTATGTGCAGTAGTGCTGGACTGCAGGTGCATCCATGAAAGTGGAATTTTTGAGCGGTGATTAAGGATTCTGCTTGCCTTGCTACGGTGCTTGGTGTATTATTATGTTGAAGTTGGGCCATGGGCCATTATTCTGCTATGTACTTCTCTGTAGGGTCTTATTATGTGTTGGGCTATAAAATAGACATTTGCTCGTATTAAAAAGGGAAATTTCCATATTAACAGAAACGGGAAATTCCATTTCCGCACTTGTTCCGCCGAAAAACATTGTTTTGTTTTTGTTTCTGTTTCCGCATAAAAAATTTCCACTTTTGTTTTCGTTTTGAAAAAATATGTTTCCATTTCCGTTTTCCTCTCCGTTTCTGGTTTTTGCCAGAAAAGCGCAAAGTTTTTGCTCCATTTTCCTACCACAGAGTACGCCTCAGAATGTGATATACGGTGCGGGGCAGGTACTCAAGGTCCTTGACATAGAACTCCTTGGGATATTCGACATCAATGGGCAATGACTTCATCATACTAGGATCTGACTCATATAGGGATCAGGCTTCTGGAAGACACCATGCAATTGTTGCACATGGCGCTGACAACCTGGTTCATACAGATCACTAGGAGTGGGCAGGGAAGTGAGCTCGATGATATCTTGGGCTTTAGCTTCATGATGGACATCCCCTGACATCCAATCAAGGACCCATGTCTTCGGATCCTTGTTGTAGCCGGATATGTGTAGAGTGGCATAGAATTGCAGAAGAAGCTCTTCATTCCGGTGCTCCTTGTTAGTGATAAATGGGAGCAAACCAACTTCACAAAAGTAGTCAAGGGCTTCTTCAAGGCATGGCAACCCAGCAATGGCATCACAATCAAAACGCTTGTGAGGAAAAATCCTGTCTTGATTGTAGAGAATGCAAGAATAATAGCTCCTTTTCTAGTGGCTCCAGAACCTGTCAGATGAAATCTTTGGCTTCTCAAAAGGGTTCTTGGCCTTGTCAAAAAAAGTGTTGTGCTCTCTGAAGCTGAGCACACTAAATGAGCCTTGTGTAGTAATAGCACTTGGAAGCCTTGGCAGCCTGGGCTTTGGCTTCTGTGTCTCAGGCCTTTGCTCCACATGGTAGTCGTATTGAGGACCAGGAATAGATGGAGGCATCAACATTGGCCACTTGACAGTAACAAGCTCACCATGATAGAACGCACGTTCCATGGTGTGAGGCATAGGGGGAGGAACAACCTCATCCGAGGTGGATGGCTATGTATTGTCTTCCGTGGCATCATTGACTTCGGGCTACACATTATCTTCATCCACGACAATGTCATTGGCTTCAGTGGTGGTGGTGGTAGTCGCGTTTGCCTCAACTTCAGTGGCTTCAGGGATTGGGGGGTCTGGCACAATCACTTCTTCATGAACAACTGGATCTACAGTAGGGGGAATAACTTCATGGTCTTCTTCTTCCTTGTCATCGGCTGATGCAACCGGAATATCTTCAGCCTCTTTGGCTTTAGATTCATGAGCAGTTACTGAAGGGATGGCTTCAGGAAACACTTGTCGTGCTACTAAGCTGGTGGTATGCACATCCTCTTCAGGAATGCTCGACATGGAGACCAAGGGCCTAGGGCCTCTGCGAAGCCTTCGGAAAGATGGCGACGCCTTTGGTGAAGGAGTGGTCTTCTCCATGTCTTTGGGAGTCTCTTGCGGTGTCTCAAGCACTGGAGTGGTGACATGAGCAGGTGGAGTGGGAGGAATCACTTCGTGCAACAGGGAGTTGGGGTGTTGCAATTCCCAGAATGCATCTTGTGTGATTGGCGTCATGGGACCACCAATGCCAACTTGTTCACTACTCGTGGGAGCAGGCGATGATACCGGGTTGGGCATGATCTGAGGAAGGACTACATCATCTTCAACATTGTCTTCATGACCAATGTCTTCAGCTGCAGTGGAGTCAGCAGCTGGAATATCTTCAGACTCATGAGCCTCTATGGATGTAGGCTCATGCACAACAAGACGATGCTCGCGATTGGTGGAAGCTGGCAGTGCAACAGAAATAGGCTCAACGAGCAATGGTTCTTGGGGAGCAGCATGTTCTTTGCGTGGAAGACTTTGCCTTCAGCCTCTTCTTGGAGGGAGAAGAATCAGAAGTATCATGGTGCTTACTATTTTTGGCTTTGGCCTTAGCCAGCTTAGTCTTCTTCTGCTCAGAAGTTACTGAAGGGACCTTTGGCTTCGAGCCAGTCATACTGGCAGAAAGGTAGCATGCAATTTCAAAAAAATTCCTATGCTCACGCAAGATCTATCTAGGAGATGCATAGCAATGAGAGGGGGAGAGTTTGTCCATGTACCCTCGTAGACCGAAAGCGGAAGTGTTTGACAACGCGGTTGATGTAGTTGAACTTCTTCTCATTCCGACCGATCAAGCACAGAACGTACGTGAAAGGATCGATATAGTTGACTAGAGGGGGTGAATAGGCAACTAATAATTTTTTGCTTTTATTTACCAAATTAAACTTTGCATCAAAGTAGGTTGTCTAGATATGCAACTAAGTGAGCAACCTATATGATGCAACAACAACAAGCACAAGAGCATGCAGGGGATATAACACAATATAGCTTGCACGAGTAAAGGTGAGAGATAACCAAGAGTGGAGCCGGTGGAGACGAGGGTGTGTTACCGAAGTTCCTTCCCTTTGAGAGAAGTACATCTCCGTTGGAGCGGTGTGGAGGCACAATGCTCCCCAAGAAGCCACTAGGGCTACCGTATTCTCCTCACGCCCTCACACAATGCGAGATGCCGTGATTCCACTATTGGTGCCCTTAGAGGCGGCGACCAAACCTTTACAAACAAGGTTGGGGAAATCTCCACAACTTAATTGGAGGCTCCCAATGACACCACGAAGCTTCACCACAATGGATGGAATATGGCTCCACGGTGACCTCAATCGTCTAGCTAGGGTGCTCAAACATCCAAGAGTAACAAGATCCGCAAGGGATTAGTGGGGGGAATCAAATTTCTCTTGGTGGAAGTGTAGATCGGGGCCTTCTCAACCAATCCCTAGAAAATTAACAAGTTTGATTAGCTAGGGAGAGAGATCAGGCGAAAATGGAGCTTTGAGCAACAATGGAGCTTGGGGACGAAAGAGGTGGTCAACTTGGGGAAGAAGACCCCCTTATATAGTGGGAGGAAAGATCCAACCGTTACCCACTTACTCAGCCGCGACATGCGGTACTACCGCAAGGTCATGCGGTACTACCGCTAGGAAGTGTGGTACTACCGCTAGGAAGTGTGGTACTACCGCTCGCACAGCAGGGGCCAGACCAGGCCTTGTTGCATATAGCAACGAGCGGTAGAACCACCGGAGCGGTACTACCGTGCACCCTTGCGGTACTACCGCAAGGCAGGGTTCACTCTGGGCTGGGAAGGCACGAACTAATAAAATTACATTCGTGGCTACTTCCGCTGAGTTTCAGTCTATGCAAAATTCAGCACGATACTACAGCTCACAGGGAGCAGTACTACTGCGTAGGGTGCGGAAGTAAAAAATTACTTCCGCCCCTACTTCCGTGCATGCCACCGTTCTGGGCTAGAGGGCACGGTACTACCACACACTAGGAGCGGTACTACCGCTGCCAAGGGCGGTACTACCATGGGCTGTTGTGGTACTACTGCTCCCTTGAGTAGTACTGCCGCATGCCACAGAACAATAGCACTTGGAGGCCTTCATCTTCGCAACGACAAGGTTAAACGACCGGTGCTCCAATGAAGCGAAGGAACGGTGGTGCAAAGGAACAGATGTGTACGTGTTGATTCCACCCTAACCTTTCCAAAGCGGACCCCCTCTTAATAGTACGGCTTTGCTACAACTCAAATTCACCAAAAAGAAACATAGAGAAATACCGTCTTCGATAGGCTCCGAGGGGCACTGAATCATCTTGTGCCTAGACATGAGATATCTGAAATGCTCAATGCACACAATTAGTCCACAAACGCATTGTCATCAATCACCAAAACCACTTACGGAGAAGTATGCCCTTACAATATCCCCCTTTTTGGTGGATTGATGACAATACATGATTTGCACATAGGGATATAAAATGAAATCTACGCAATCCCAACATCTGTAAAATATAGACAGGCTCCCCTAGATGTGTGCACTCTATAGAAATGCTTTGGACTGCATGAGACACATACTAGGATCAACACTGCCCCTATATTTTATAAACAAGGCAATCCTTGCAACAATATGAATGACGATAAGCATGGAGGCAAGGTAAAGTAATGAGCATGAACTAAAGGGCATAAGATAGTATAAGCTCACAATCTACTAAACATACTAGACAATAAGATAAGACAATAAGATAGGTTGAGGACATATGTCTTACACCATATGATAGTCTCCTGGACTCACGCGAACACAGCCACAAACCAACAAGCCAAAGCAAATGAAGGTTCAACAGAACGAAAGCAAAGCGAAACAAGACTCGACACAAGACTCACAATGTCAGGACCCCGATTCCAAGTCACATCGATCTAGCCGGTAACACCTCAAATCACATTGCGGCCTCACGCACAGTATCCCCACGGGTGTCGCCTTACCATGGCCCGGGACCGTTTGCGCCTTTTGGCTCACGTATATGATAGTGTCGCTAGCATCCATATGACAGAGAACCCGGGCCGACATGGCTAGTCGTGAACCCAAAGTGGCACAGACCTATGGAGACAGGCATACATGAATCACATTGAGCATGTCGGTCATCGGCGAGTGAATCCGGGCTGTAGCACTGGGCTAACAGGACTCCGGGGAACCTGGGCTGTAGCAGGCTAGGCAGGACTTCGGAAGTCACCGCGTGACATTTTGCCGAAGGGACAGACATAGGAACGAAGTGAAACACATGCCGGCCAGTTAAGTGTCTTGAGCAGTAGTACTGGGCTAGCAGGACTCCGGTGAACCAGGCTGTAGTGGACTACTATGGCTCGAGGAGCACCAGACTACATTTCCCCATAAGAAAGGCTGCCAAGGATAAACAACTAGATTATCGGATCCCACACATACCAAGCATTTCAATCATACACACAATATGCTCGATATGTGTAAATACAACATGGCATCACAACAAAACTCTACAACTCAAGTACTTTATTTAAAGGCTCCAGGGAGCCATACATAACATGTTCATACAGGTAGGGGTCACATGACCCGACACTCAAGTCATACAAGCATACAAGCACATGCGGAAGCAAATAGTCTGAGTACACACACTAGAAAGAAAGAAGGCTTCTCGAAGCCTGTCTATCTACATAGGGCCCTCCATGGCCAGGATCACCACCTGGGTGGCAAGTCACTCATCGACGTCGAGATCTACATAAAACACATCGGAGGGGGCGGTGTTGTCGTCTGAAAACAGTAATTAAGCAAACATGAGTACAAAGGTACTCAGCAAGTCTTACATCAGAACCTACTATACATGCTCATTCTCAAGAAGGTGGTGGAGTTATTGCAGTAAGCCAGCTTTGACTCTTGGCTAAGCTATCCTACGAGACACCACTAGTAAAATAGTTTTCGGACACGAGTCCACTAATCACCAACACAATACTCCACCAGGGATCCTCCCTCATCATCCTACGAGAGAGCCATCCTTGGTACTCACACTTATCTTGAGTTTTTTAGTAGTAACCATTAACTTGTCTATGAACTGTATAAGCAACCAAGTAGTCATTTACCGCGGACGCGGCTATTCGAATAGATGATGTTAACCCTGGAGGGGTGTACTTCTTCATACACGCTCTCACCACTTACCGCCATTTACACGAGATGTACTCGGCAACCTTCAAGCGGAAGCCCAATGAGGGTGTCGGCCACGGCCTACCTAAACTCTCAAGTCTCTAGTCCAGGTTTATCGCCTATCCAGGTTCCATCCGCAGGGAGTCCGGCCGAGGTTTCCACATACGGCCCCGATCGATGTGAACAGGGTCCCGAGACACCAAACGGGTGACTCGGTACACCGTACCACGGTGTATCTACCGCATCATAGCCCACCCCTAGGGCCAGCGCTACGCACAGCCGCCAACACATAACCTACAAACACCAGAAACTATTTGCAACTCCTGGATAGAGTACTAGGGTGATTAAGAAGCCGAGAGGGTCAATTAAGGATCCCAATGCATGGTAGTAGCTGATTCTTAAAATCACACATACAGATCTCAGTTCTTAGGGACGGCCTCAATGAAACAACCCACCATGTACTCCTACATGGCCTCTCATCGATACCTTTACCAAATCATGTTCAACACAACACTCACATTAACGACATAATTATTTCACTCTAGCCCATCACCCAGATGAACCAGACCTGACACAACTCTAAGCTTAGCAGGCATAGCAAGGTAGGAAACACAAACATGGCTCAATCAACTCCTACACAAGCTAGTGGGTTTCATCTCCTTACTGTGGTAATGATAGGTCATGCAGAGGATAAGGGTTCAACTACCGTAGCACACAGCAGTTTGAAACGTTGTTGTCTTAATGCAGTAAACGAGAGCAAAGGAGAGAACATGGGATTGTATCGATATGATCAATGGGGCTGCTTGCCTGATGGAGTGGTAGTAGGGTACTGCCCTTCAGTTGGATACTCGGAGATATCCTCGGGAGCAGAACCTACCACGGAGATCACGACGAAACTCATCAAAACAACATGGCAATATGCAACACTATGATGCATGATCATGACATGGTAAGGATGAGTGTTTTGGTCTAATGCATCTACCAGCAATTTGAAAGGAGTTGGTTTTATCACTAGTATCAAAATCAACCCCCTTATATTATTTAATATAAGCCATTTTCATGGTTTGCTCTAAACAGCAAGGTTAAGTTGTTCTAACATGCATGAAACTTGCATAAATGGATTCTTTGCATTTTTCTAATGATTTTTCATATATAAATTATTTCCATCTGAGTTATGGTTGAATTACTATGAATTTTAGAAGTTTTCAGCAATTAAAAGAATTTCCAGAATTGTTCTTATTCCAAAATTCCTTTTATTGCGTCAGCACTGCGTCATGCTGGCGTCAGCAGTCAACAGCGCCTGGTCCTGGTCAAACCTGACCAGTGGGGCCCACTAGTCAGTGACTCTGTGCACTAACTAAGCTAGTTAGTCCTAATTAATTGGGCAGGGCCCACTAGTCAGTGACTACTAACTAAACTAACCTAGTTAATTAGCACTAACCAGACTAATTAGTCGGGCGGGGCCCGCATGTCAGTGAGAGAGAGGGGGAGGTCAACCCGTGTCAGCAGGGTCAACCTCGCCGGTCAGCGGTCAAAGCCTGCCGGCGTTTAGCCGCCTGCGAGGCCAGACGCAACGGCGCGCTGTGGGATTTGCCCACAGGGCACCATTTGGCGCGCGAAGAGCACCTACGTGGAGCTGGGACTCGCCCGCATCCAGCCATGGTGGTGGTTTGGCCGGGGAGTGGCCGGAGCATTGCCGGCGACGAGCTCGGCGGAGGCCGAGGCTCGGGTGTGCTCGTGCTCGTGGCTATGGTGGCCTAGGCGATGCGGCGAAAGCACCTACAGCATCTACGCCGCACGGGGAGTGTGACGGGCACAAGCCCGTGACCAAATGGTCACCGAAGCATCGCCGGCGACGTGGTCAGGCGGCGGCGCGTTCGGGCACAAGAGGCGCGGCGTCTATGGTGTTCTTGGGGCGAAACGAAAAGCACGAGGAGGTTCAGCAGCTCATAGGGAAGCCACATGGAGGGTCGGTGTGCTCGGGGAAGCTCGGGTGCGGAGGATCGACGACGACAATCAACGGTGGCCGAAGGTCGAAGACGACGGTGGCGGGGACGATGCAGGAGCTCCGGCGTCGTGCAGCTTGGCTAGTCGACGTAGTCGAGGACGGCGAACCGTCCGGACACGGTGAGAGGGCGCGGGGACGGCGTTGGACGCGGCTGCGGCGAGCGGCGGTGATGGTGACGTCTCGAGCGATGTCGGGGAGGGTGAGAGAGGGTACCAGAGAGAGCGAGTGTGTCTGGGAGCTCGGGGAGAGAGAGGGTTCATCCCAGGGCGACAAGTCGATGAGGGGAGCGGCTGGGCGGCGGGCAGTTGCGTGGCAAGCATGTTGTGCTCGCCATCGAGCACCTGCCTGCCTGTGCTGGCGAGAGCAAGCAGCTCGCTGGCACAGCAGGTGGGCTGGGCTGCTAGGTGGGCCGGCCAGGTGGGCTCAGGTAAGTGCTCTACACTGTTTTCTGTTTCTCTTTTATTTATTTTCTGTACTGTTTTTTGAAATAGAATAAATACTATTTCATTTCCAAAAACTCTGGAAATATTCAGAGGCACATTTGAGAATATTCTCAACTGCCTAAAAATGCTTCCAAGATTATTTGAGCACTTTAAAATATTTATAAGATTTAAAATGCCCAAATTCAAATACTTATGACTTGGTTCAAAAATCCAGAATGGCCCCATAAATTGTAGAACCATTTTTGGCAGAGGTTTAAACCAGAACCAAAAATGGTGGGCTTTGATGAAGGGCATTTTGGGTTCATTGAAATTCTAATTGTTGGAATTTAGCATTTTCAGGGGGGTGTTGGGGTTGATTAGCCCCCATTTCAAGTTTAAAAGAAATTTAAACATGATGCACAAGTTCAACCAACTCTAATGCATAACAGGAAAGCAGGGATGTGACAACTCACCCCCACTCAAGAGAATCGCATCCCGAGATTCAGGACTCGTCGGGAAGAAGGAGGGGTACTCAAGTCGAAGACGATCCTCCCTTTCCCAAGTAGCCTCTTTCTCCGAATGGTGGGACCATTGAACCTTGAGAAAATTGATGTTGCGGCATCGAGTGGTACGCTTGGCTTGATCGAGAATACAAACGGGGTACTCTCGGTATGTAAGTTTATCTTGGAGACCAAGCGTTTCGTGGTCCACTCCATTGATAGGATCCGAGAAGCAACGCCTGAGTTGAGATACGTGGAAGACATCATGAACTCTGAATAGTTGTGGAGGTAGTTCCAATTGGTAGGCAACTTCTCCTCGTTTGGCAAGAATGCGAAAGGGTCCAACGTAACGAGGCACCAACTTGCCTTTGATACCGAATCGATGGGTTCCCTTCAAAGGAGTAACCCGAAGGTAGGCCTTCTCGTCGACCTCATAGGTCATAGTCTTATGATGGCGATCATATTGACTCTTCTAACGAGATTGGGCAGTTTTCAATTTCTCACGAATAATGCGAACTTGCTCTTCTGCCTCCTGGATCATGTCCGGACCAAAGAGTTGTTTTTCTCCGGTCTCTGACCAGTTCAAGGGTGTTCGACATTTTCGTCCGTATAGAACTTCGAAAGGAGCTTTGCCCAAACTAGCTTGGTAGCTGTTGTTGTAGGCAAATTCGGCAAATGGAAGGCATTTCTCCCAATCCATTCCGAATGAGATGACAGAAGCTCGTAGCATGTCTTCCAGAATTTGGTTGACACGTTCTACTTGACCACTTGATTGAGGGTGGAAGGCGGTGCTGAAGGAGAGATGAGTTCCCAAAGCATTTTGGAAACTTTCCAAAAATCGAGAGGTGAAGAGACTTCCACGGTCTGAATTGATTTCCAAAGGAATACCATGGAGAGACACTATCCGAGAAATATAAAAATCTGCTAGCTGGCTAGCGGTGATACTCTCAGGAACAGGTAGGAAATGGGCTACTTTGGAAAGATGGTCGATCATGACGAAGATAGCGTTATTCCCTCTCTTGGTCCTGGGAAACCCAGTAATGAAATCCATACTGATTTTATCCCATTTCCACTCAGGAATAGCCAAAGGTTGAAGGGTGCCAGCAGGCCGTTGGTGCTCTGCTTTAACACGACGACAGACGTCGCAACTAGCATTGTATTGAGCAATCTCTCTCTTCATCCTAGTCCACCAAAACCTCTGGCGTAGGTCTTGATACATTTTAGTACTACCGGGATGAATGGTGAGAGGGGATTCATGAGCATCCTTAAGAATCAACTGGCGTAGATGTTGTTTCTTGGGAACCACCAAGCGGTTCTCGAAGAAGACAACACCTCGCTCATCCATGGAAAAACATTGAGCAACTCCACTAGCGATGTTTTCCTTAATCCGGGATATGCCCTTATCATACCGCTGGGCGGTTATGATCTGATCCATAAGGTTAGGCTTCGCCACCAGGGTGGATAGGAATCCTCGAGGAACTATGTGAAGGTTAAGCTTACGAAATTCCTCGTGGAGAAGTGGTTGACTTTGTTGTAATATCAGGTTGTTACAATAAGATTTACGACTTAGCGCATCAGCCATGACATTGGCTTTGCCCGGGGTGTAAGTTATTCCTAAGTCGTAATCCGAGATCAACTCGACCCAACATCTTTGCCTAAGATTCAAATCCGGTTGGGTGAAGATATACTTCAAACTTTGGTGATCGGTGAAGATCTCGCAACGATTACCGAGAAGGTAATGTCGCCAAGTTTTGAGTGCATGGACTACAGCTGCAAGCTCTAGATCATGCGTGGGATAGTTTTCCTCATGGGGGTGTAATTGTTGTGAAGCATAGGCAATCACCTGGCGATCTTGCATGAGTATGCAACCTAGTCCTTGTCGCGAGGCGTCGCAATAGATAATAAAGTCCTTGGACAAATCTGGTGGTACCAGTACGGGAGCAGATGTCAGGTGTCTTTTCAGTTCCTGAAAGCTGAACTCGCACTGTGGGGTCCACTCGAACTGTTTATCTTTCTTGAGGAGTTCAGTTAGAGGTTTAGCAACCTTGGAGAAATTCTCGATGAAGCGGCGGCAATAGCTCGTTAAGCCAAGGAAGCTCCGAACTTGCTTGACCGTCTCAGGCGGAGTCCAATCAAGGACGGCTTGAACTCGCTCGGGATTGACAGCAATACCCTTATCAGAGATTACATGGTCTAGATAGGTCACTTCTGGCAACCAAAATTCACACTTGGAGAATTTGGCATAAAGGCGATGCTCTCGAAGTTTCGTCAATACCAGCCTTAGATGTTCGGCATGTTCCTGTTCTTTCTTGGAGTAGATGAGTATATCATCGAGGTATACTATGACGAACTTATCCAAATACTCCATGAAGACCGAGTTCATTAACCGGGAGAAGGTGGCTAGGGCATTGGTTAAACCGAAGGACATGACGGTGTACTCGTATTGGCCATAACGAGTAACAAAGGCCTATTTGGGAATGTCCCCGTTTCTGATTTTGATTTGATGGTAGCCCAACCTCAAATCCATCTTGGAGAAGACTGAGGATCCAGCGAGCTGATCATACTGATCGTTGATCCTAGGAAGTGGGTACTTGTTCTTGATAGTGACCAAGTTGATAGGTCGGTAATCTACAACCATCCGATCCGTTCCATCCTTCTTCTTGACGAAGAGGACGGGGCAAGCCCAAGGAGAGGAACTAGGACGGATGAAACCCTTTTTCAAGGACTCATCGAGTTGGTTCTTAAGCTCGGCTAGTTCTAAGGGTGCCATCTTATAGGGTCTTCTAGAAATCGGAACGGTTCCTGGAACAAGGTCTACCACAAACTCGACATCCCTGTTAGGTGGAACACCTGGCAGTTCTTCTGGAAAGACATCCAGAATGTCTCGGACTAACGAAATATCTTCGAGTTCTGGAAGGGAGTTGGCATTTAGGGAGTAAAGCTGGCGCTTGGCCACTTGAGTTAAGACATTGACTGTCTTGCCCGATGGGTGAGTAAGTTGAACGGTTCTAGTGGCACAATCAATCTTAGCATAATGAGCTGACATCCAGTCCATACCCAAGATGATGTTTATGTCCGAGGACTTGAGAGCTATTTAGGATGCAAGGAAGACAAGTCTATCAACAAGAATTTCATTCCCATGGCTTACTCTAGAAGTTTGCCATTTGGAACCTAGAGTTTGAATTACCATGGAAGTGGGAATGTCACAGAATGTTGTGTTATGAAATCGAGCATAGCTCTTAGATATGAATGAATGAGATGCTCCAGTATCGAAAAGAACAGATGCCGAATGGCAATTAACAAGGAGCATACCAAGGACGACGTTAGGATCCTCATGAGCCTCCTCAGCTGAGACATAGTTGACATGGCGACGTGCAGTGGTGGCTGGCTTGGCGTAGAATGTCTTTCCCACTGGCTTACCACGACCAACGGACTTTCCAGACTGATTGGGGTTGTTGTTCTAGGGACACTTTCGACTGTAGTGACCCAGCTCTCCACACTTGAAACATGTCACAACATTGGGGCGTGGAGCAGCATTAGCAGCGGGGCCACCATAGGGCTTGGACGGTGCAAACTGCTGGTTGGTACGAGGCGCCTCAAAGGATGGCCTCGGAATGAACCTGGGTGGCAGTGTCGTGCTAGGAATCCACACCCGGCGCTTCTGAGATCCAGAGCCGGATGAAGAGCCAAAATCACGAGAGTCCTTGCGTGAAGCGTCATAGTCAGACTGGCCTATCTCAGCAGTGATGGCTTTATTGACCAATTTCTGAAAGGAGGTGCACTCGTGCAGACGAAGATCGCGGCGAAGCTCGGGGATAAGTCCCTTGCGGAACCTTGCCTGCTTCTTAGCGTCAGTGGATACCTCTTTAGGAGCATATCGTGCCAGATTCCCAAATTCACGACTATATGCATCCACAGTCAGTCTTCCTTGGGTGAAATTGCAGAACTCTTCCCTCTTGCGATCTATGAGACCTTCCGGGATGTGATGCTCACAGAAAGTCTCACCGAATTCAGCCCAAGTAGTGATTTGGCCGATCGGGCGCATAGCCTCAAAGTTTTCCCACCAAAGGCTAGCAGGGCCTTCGAGGTGATAGGCAGCATAGGTAACCTTATCAGCTTCGGCTACGTTGGCAGAACATAGCTTGTGTGTGATGCTGCGGAGCCAGTCATCCGCGTCGAGGGGCTCGACGGAATGATTAAACTTTGGTGGGTACAACTTGATAAAGTCATTGATTGACACCAAGTCATTTCGCTGATGGCGTGCAGTGTTCTGCTCAATCCGCTCCAGCAAGCGGTTAGTCTCACGCTTGTTTCTTTCCGCCTCCAGCATAACTTCGGCCAGGGAAGGCGGGTGAGGCAGATTTTCACCCCTAGCTGCACTGGCTTCTCCCTGCGCCGGGGCAGCAGGGTTGCTGCGGGTGTTGACCATCCTAGGAGAAAACAAGACAATGGTTTAGACAAGGATGGCACAAACTTAGCAAGGAAGTGCAGAATGTAATGGATAACATGGAATGCTAAGATGTTCAGTGCACGACATGGTAATATAGAAACTGCCATATATATACCATTGGTCATACACACCGTACATAGTTTAGTACAAGCCCATGCTAGAGTACAACTACGGTGAAAGACATTACATCTCATCGGAGGCATTCCAAGCTCCTATACATTATTTTTCTACACCTCCGGAGCGTGATACACACCAAGTCGTATCCCACGGGTCACGCAGGACTATGGAGAATACAACTATTACAATACTAGTGAAACTACTACTAGCTCAGACGGCTCCGTAGTAATACTCATAGAAGTCGCCACCAAAGCCTGGAAGTGGAACATGATCATCTGGGAACAGACGGTCCTGCAGAGCCTGCGGACCATAGGGTCTCGGATGTGGCCTTGGTCCCACAGGTGGTGGTAGACAGGGACCACGAGGAGGTGTGATGCCTCCTACATCGCGCCACTCCATACAATCTGGTAGTCCAGACCGTACAGGGTACGGGTCCCTCATGTCCATGTATCCTGCCTGCACTGCAGGTGCAAACTGAGTTAAAGTGGCCCAATGATCAGCACGAGTGTGGGAAAGCTCCATATGCAAGGCCCGATTTTCGCGGTCCTTATCCTCGAGCATCTCCACAGTGGTGCGGAGTAGTGACTCCTCATGTGAAGAATCATAGTACAAAGCCTGATAGTACCCCTGTGCTCCAGGAAGGGAGGCTGGCATGTAACGGAAATCGGTGTTCTGTAGCAAGGCAGTCCTGGCTCGAATGATAGTCATCATTGAATAGGTTGCATCCTGCACAGACATCTCAATAGTGACCCCAAGTCCATAGGAACAGTGAAGGGGCTCAGTGGCTCCAGGATAAGAGGGATATATCCTGACGGTACAGAGGTACTGGCACTGGTTGAAGTCTCTGAACTGCTCCTCGACGGTATATTCCGGATACCACCGATAGCCTGACTCAACCATCACTCAAACCAACATGGCCGTGTGGCCGGGCACATCAAGGCACCGGGTCAGACGAACCACTTGGTTCTGCGAACGGGTGGCCATCTGAAAGCACAGAATAATGCAAAGGCATTAGAATTTTCTAGGGGAAATCGGACAGCATAATGGCTGTAAATGCTCAGGAAAAGATTTGAGACATCCACAACAGTTTGCAATACCACTCAACAACATCATATCAAGGTTCTGATTCCACTAGCAACATACTAAAAGTAGTAGAAACTGTACTGAGCCTAGTAACAACAATCCTATAAGCTACTATGGATTAGTAACACGTGAACCTGATAGAAGAAGAGATCCTAGTCCTTAACCCACGTTGAAAGAGAAGAGAATGACTCAGATCAGAGGGCATAAGGTAAAGGAGTAAAAAGAGCCTTACGTTCCCTCCCACAATCAATTCCCCTACATATAACTAAATCATTTCTAGACTCGACATCGACCAGTTTGGCTCAACGAACCTACAGGCAATCCGGCTCTGATGCCAATGCTGTCAGGACCCCGATTCCAAGTCACATCGATCTAGCCGGTAACACCTCATATCACATTGCGGCCTCACGCACGGTATCCCCACGGGTGTCGCCTTACCATGGCCCGGGACCGTTTGCGCCTTTTGGCTCACATATATGATAGTGTCGCTAGCATCCATATGGCAGAGAACCCGGGCCGACATGGCTAGTCGTGAACCTAAAGCGGCACAGACCTATGGAGACAGGCATACATGAATCACATCGATCATGTCGGTCATCGGCGAGTGAATCCGAGATGTAGCACTGGGCTAACAGGACTCCAGGGAACCCAGGCTGTAGCAGGCTAGGAAGGACTCCGGAAGTCACCGCGTGACATTTCCCCGAAGGGACAGACATAGGAACAAAGTGAAACACATGCCGGCCAGTCAAGTGTCCTGAGCAGTAGTACGGGGCTAGCAGGACTCTGGTGAACCGGGCTGTAGCGGACTACTATGGCTCGAGGAGCACCAGACTACATTTCCCCATAAGAAAGGCTGCCAAGGATAAACAACTAGATTGTCAGAACCCACACATACCAAGCGTTTCAATCATACACACAATATGCTCGATATGTGTAAATACAACATGGCATCACAACAAAACTCTACAACTCAAGTACTTTATTTAAAGGCTCCAGGGAGCCATACATAACATGTTCATACAGGTAGGGGTCACATGACCCGACACTCAATTCATACAAGCATGCAAGCACATGCGGAAGCAAATAGTCTGAGTGCAGACACTAGAAAGAAAGAAGGCTTCTCGAAGCCTGTCTATCTACATAGGGCCCTCCATGGCCAGGATCACCACCTGGGTGGCAAGTCACTCATCAACGTCAAGATCTACATAAAACCCATTGGACGGGGCGGTGTTGTCGTCTGGAAACAGTAATTGAGCAAACATGAGTACAAAGGTACTCAGCAAGTCTTACATCAGAACCTACTATACATGCTCATTCTCAAGAAGGTGGTGGAGTTATTGCAGCAAGCCATCTTTGACTCTTGGCTAAGCTATCCTACGAGACACCACTAGTAAAATAGTTTTCGCACACGAGTCCACTAATCACCAACACAATACTCCACCGGGGATCCTCCCTCGTCATCCTATGAGAGAGCCATCCTCGGTACTCACACTTATCTTGAGTTTTTTAGTAGTAACCATTAACTTGTCTATGAACTGTATAGGAAACCAAGTAGTCCTTTACCGCGGACGTGGCTATTCGAATAGATGATGTTAACCCTGCAGGGGTGCACTTCTTTATACACGCTCTCACCACTTACCGCCATTTACACGAGATGTACTCGGCAACCTTCAAGCGGAAGCCCAATGAGGGTGTCGGCCACGGCCTACCTAAACTCTCAAGTCTCTAGTCCAGGTTTATCGCCTATCCAGGTTCCATCCGCAGGGAGTCCGGCAGAGGTTCCCACATACGGCCCTGAACGATGTGAACAGGGTCCCGAGACACCAAACGGGTGACTCGGTACACCGTGCCACGGTGCATCTACCGCATCATAGCCCACCCCTAGGGTCAGCGCTACGCACGGCCGCCAACACATAACCTACAAACACCAGAAACTATTCGCAACTCCTGGACAGAGTACTAGGGTGATTAAGAAGCCGAGAGGGTCAATTAAGGATCCCAATGCATGATAGTAGCTGATTCTAAAAATCACACATACAGATCTCAGTTCTTAGGGACGGCCTCAATGAAACAACCCACCATGTACTCCTACATGGCCTCTCATCGATACCTTTACTAAATCATGTTCAACACAACACTCACATTACTGACATAATCATTCCACTCTAGCCCATCACCCAGATGAACCAGGACTGACACAACTCTAAGCTTAGCAGGCATAGCAAGGTAGGAAACACAAACATGGCTCAATAAACTCCTACACATGCTAGTGGGTTTCATCTAGTTACTATGGCAATGACAGGTCATGCAGAGGATAAGGGTTCAACTACGATAGCACACAGTAGTTTGAAATGTTGTTGTCTTAATGCAGTAAACGAGAGCATAGGCGAGAACATGGGATTGTATCGATATGATCAATGGGGCTGCTTGCCTGATGGAGTGGTAGTAGGGTACTGCCCTTCAGTTGGATACTCGGAGATATCCTCGGGAGCAGAACCTACCACGGAGATCACGACGAAACTCATCAAAACAACATGGCAATATGCAACACTATGATGCATGATCATGACATGGCAAGCATGAGTGTTTTGGTCTAATGCATCTACCGGCAATTTGAAAGGAGTTGGTTTGATCACTAGTATCAAAATCAACCCCCTTATATTATTTATTATAAGCCATTTTCATGGTTTGCTCTAAACAGCAAAGTTAAGTTGTTCTAACATGCATGAAACTTGCATAAATGGATTCTTTGCATTTTTCTAATGATTTTTCATATATAAATTATTTCCATCTAAGTTATGGTTGAATTACTATGAATTTTAGAAGTTTCAGCAATTAAAAGAATTTCCAGAATTGTTCTTATTCCAAAATTCCTTTTATTGCGTTAGCACTGCGTCATGCTGGGGTCAACAGTCAACATCGCCTGGTCCTGGTCAAACCTGACTAGTGGGGCCCACTGGTCAGTGACTCTGTGCACTAACTAAGCTAGTTTGTCCTAATTAATTGGGCAGGGCCCACTAGTCAGTGACTACTAACTAAACTAACCTAGTTAATTAGCACTAACCAGACTAATTAGTCAGGCGGGGCCCGCATGTTAGTGAGAGAGAGGGGAGGTCAACCCGTGTCAGTGGGGTCAACCTCGCCGGTCAGCGGTCAAAGCCTGCCGGTGTTTAGCCGCCGGCGAGGCCAGACGCGGCGGCACGGTGCGGGAGTTGCCCACAGGGCACCATTTGGCGTGCAGAGAGCACCTAGGTGGAGCTGGGACTCGCCCGCATCCAACCACGATGGTGGTTTGGTTGGGGAGTGGCCGGAGCATCGCCGGTGAAAAGCTCGGCGGAGGCCGAGGCTCGGGTGTGCTCGTGCTCGTGGCTGCGGTGGCCTAGGCGATGCGGCGAAAGCACCTACAACATCTATGCCGCGCGGGGAGTGTGACGGGCACAAGCCCGTGACCAAATGGTCACCGGAGCATCACCGACGACGTGGTCAGGCGGCAGCGCGTTCGGGCACAAGAGGCGCGGCGTCTACGTCGTTCTAGGGGCGAAATGAAAAGCACGGGGAGGTTCAGCAGCTCACAGGGAAGCCGCAGGGAGGGTCAGTGTGCTCGGGGAAGCTCGGGTGCGGTGGATCGACGACGACAATCGACGGTGGCGGGGACGATGCAGGGGCTCCGGCGTCGTGCAGCTCGGCTGGTCGACGTAGTCGACGACGGCGAACCGTTCGGACACGGTGAGAGGGCGCGGGGACGGCATTGGACGCGGCTGCGGCGAGCGGCGGCGACGGTGACGTCTCGGGCGACATCGGGGAGGGCGAGAGAGGGAACCAGAGAGAGAGCGAGTGTGTCTGGGAGCTCGGGGAGAGAGAGAGGGTTCGTCCCAGGACGATAGGTCGACGAGTGGAGCGGCTGGGCGGCGGGCAGCTGCGTGGCAAGCATGATGTGCTCGCCGTCGAGCACCTGCCTGTGCTGGTGAGAGCAAGCAGCTCGCTGGCACAGCAGGTGGGCTGGGCTGCTAGGTGGGCCGGCCAGGTGGGCTCAGGTAAGTGATGTACATTGTTTACTGTTTCTCTTTTATTTATTTTCTGTACTGTGTTTTGAAATAGAATAAATACTATTTCATTTCCAAAAACTCTGGAAATATTCAGAGGCACATTTGAGAATATTCTCAACTGCCTAAAAATGCTTCCAAGATTATTTGAGCACTTTAAAATATTTATAAGATTTAAAATGCCCAAATTCAAATACTTGTGACTTGGTTCAAAAATCCAGAATGTCCCCATAAATTGTAGAACCATTTTTGGCAGAGGTTTAAACCAAAACCAAAAATGGTGGGCTTTTATGAAGGGCATTTTAGGTTCATTGAAATTCCAATTGTTGGAATTTAGCATTTTCAGGGGGGGTGTTGGGGTTGATTAGCCCCCATTTCAAGTTTAAAAGAAATTTAAACATGATGCACAAGTTCAACCAACCCTAATGCATAACAGGAAAGCAGGGATGTAACACGCAAATCCTACACTCTCTCCTCCTTTGGCATCGAGACACCGAAAAGGCAGAGAGTACACCTATGACACAGGTGGTGGAAGAACTCCAAGGCATCACCAGTCATGTTCCTCCTCCTCAGAGTCCTCAGTAGCACGGGATGTAGATGGAACTCCAGTCTCCTCATCTGACTCACTCCACCAGCAGTGCTGTTTGGTCCACTGCTCCTCATCTGCGATCCTCTCCTCAGAGCCATCCTGGACCTCAAGGCCAACCTGCCTCATAATAGCCTTGTCGCGACGACGAGCCATCTTGGTGTTGACATGAGCCCCGTACTGTCCCTTGGCCTGTATGTGGAACAAAGCCTTCATCTTGGCCTTGAGCTTCTTAGCCCAAGTATGCTCAGTAGAGGGAGGAGTTTATCCCTCAGAACTGTCCTCAGCCACCTCCTCCTCCTCAAACTCGTCCTCATCCACATCCATCCTAGCAGCCTCTACCTCTGCCCGGGTAGTGGTGTTAGCCCACTTGCTCTTGATGCGTAGCTTGATAGGCTCATGGCGAATCCAGTTGGGAGCAAGAAACTTGTCATCCAGAAAGAGCTTCTCCCAAGTCTTCGAGATCAAGAAAAATAGGTAAGGTCCATAGATGGGTACCTTACTGTTGAGCACAACAAACTGCAGCTCACACCACATGATATGAGAGACATCAGGCGGTTCCGTCTGTTGGAGACGCGCCTTCTCATACATGAGCATCATATCCACAAGATATGCATGCACCTTGTCCTTGTCCCCTATGCGAGGAAAGAGTTGCGGAAGATCCAGTGCATGATGTCAAGAAATGGGTTCAGCACCCAAGTCGTCTTTCCATTGGCTAGCTTCTTCTCAACAAGGTAGGGTAGAAGCTTGTTCTTGTTGGCCGACTCGGGGTTGACATATGGGCGGACACCAGCGGGCACATTGAGCCCCTCATCACAAACATGCAACAACTCCATGAACTCCTAGAGGCAATAATAAAGTTGTTATTTATATTTCCTAACATCATGATAAATGTTTATTATTCATGCTAGAATTGTATTAACCGGAAACTTAGTACATGTGTGAATACATAGACAAACAAAGTGTCACTAGTATGCCTCTATGTGACTAGCTCGTTGAATCAAAGATGGTTAAGTTTCCTAGCCACAGACATGAGTTGCATTTGATTAATGGGATCACATCATTAGAGAATGATGTGATTGACTTGACCCATTCCGTTAGCTTAGCATTTGATCGTTTAGCATATTGCTATTGCTTTCTTTATGACTTATACATGTTCCTATGATTATGAGATTATGCTACTCACGAGTACCGTAGGAACACTTTTTGTGCTACCAAACGTCACAACATAACTAGGTGATTATAAAGGTGCTCTAAAGGTGTCTCCAATGGTACTTGTTGAGTTGGCATAGATCGAGATTAGGATTTGTCACTCCGATTGTTGGAGAGGTATCTCTGGGCCCTCTCGGTAATGCACATCACTATAAGCCTTGCAAGCAAATGTAACTAATGAGTTAGTTGCGGGATGATGCATTACGGAACGAGTAAAGACACTTGCCAGTAACGATATTGAACTAGGTATTGAGATAACGATGATCGAATCTCGGGCAAGTAACATACGGATGACAAAGGGAACAACGTATGTTGTTATGCAGTTTGACCGATAAAGATCTTCGTATAATATGTAGCAGCCAATATGAGCATCCAGGTTCCGTTATTGGTTATTGACCACGAGTCTCGGTCAAGTTTACATCACTACTAGGAAAAGGCCTACTAATGGCACACCAGTTTTGCCTACTAATGGCGCATCACTGGTGCGCCATTAGTATCACGCCACTAGTATTTATTACTAATGGCGCACTACTGGTGCGCCATTAGTATCTGGTATACTAATGGCGCACCACCCAGTGCGCCATTAGTATATAACACCATGCGCCATTAGTATGCCTCCCAGGGGCCATATTTAACCATGTGCTTTGGCACACTAATGGCGCACTGCGGATGGATGCGCCATTAGTATACTTGGCATACTAATGGCGCACTGTTTGGTGATGCGCCATTAGTATACTTTGGCATACTAATGGCGCACTCTGTAGTGATGTGCCATTAGTATGAATATTAGATTTTATTTTATTTTATTTACTTTTCTGATTTTTGCACAGGTTACAAAATATATTATTTGACAGAATATAGACAGTAGCACACAACAACAGCAGATTCATCGAATACAATAGAAGATTAGTCTCCGAATACAATTCATCATATTAGTCTCCGAATTCAAAAGACCGAACAAAGATAAAACATTACAAGTCTCGAGACCGCGAGTATCGAGTTTGTCTTCACATTACAAGTCGATATCGATCATCTAAACTACCATCACATAGAAGAGAGCTGCGGTCATCACGATGAGCATCATTGCGATGAAACTGGTCTTCATCCGGTTCCTCCAATGCTCCCTCCTCTCTCCTGCTAGATAGCGGGCGTATCTAGATTCCGCCTCCGCCCTAGTGGTGTACCCTTTGTAACCGTTACCGCTGAAACGGTGAACCTGTCTCCGACACTCCTCCCAGTCGTCGTAGACTCCGGGAACCTTACCCTTGTACACGACATACGACGGCATCTCTATGCACAAGCCAAACAACAGACAATACATGCATAAGCAATATATAAGTATGCAACAAAAGGATCGGAAGAGAAAAGCAAGACATTAATAGCACGATGCATGGTCCTACTAATAAATAGCATCGATTACATCTAAGTTGAATGATTTTCCAAACCAAAGAGACATACAATTCATTAAAGTTTAATTACAACATGAGCCAATCAATGTTTCAGAACTACACATCACTAATTTCGACTCGACTCATGGACAGTAGCATGGATGAAGCCGCCATCTGTCGTGATGGTCATGAAATCGCGGTTATTGTCAGCCTGCATTTGTAGCATTTCGTCTATCTCAATGTTGGACGGTTGATATCTGAGGAAGAACTGCCCCGAGGTATGAAGGACATCTTGATGGATGATGTCCGCAAACTCCAACTGGATGTGAAAGAATTCTTGTCTGATGTCCGCGTCCTAGATTGCCGACAAGCTCGCGGCCCAATCTTTGAGATTATTTGGTAGCAGAAGGTGATGATGGTCCCTTACGATCGCCCGCATGTGATGGAGGGCGTAGTAGGCATCCTTCTGACCGCCAGGCGGCTGCTTGACGCAGCAGAACGTCGTATTGTGGGCGAACACGTGCTTGCCGTACTTACGAACGGCCCTGGTGAAGGTGCCTCCAGATTTGGCATAGCTGGGGAGGACATCATCAAGAACTTTCTTGATATTTGTGTAGTCTATCTTGGAGTTACGGTTCGGGTCGAAATACGTGGCCATGGAATATTTCGGGCTTAAGAGGATGAGTGTGCAATGTGTGTCACTGCACAGAACACGGAATGTTAGGAAAAAAAGAATGATCGAAATCTAAGAAATCATATGTTACGGGGAGGTTAAGGGATGACTTACTCGGGAAAGTAAGCCACAAGGAAGTTATCCTTATCTGGGTTTGCCAGAATGACGTCTTCAAGGTGTGAACTCGCGACTTGGTGGTCCCCAGCGCTGCTCAAGAGCTTGGCACGCATGTAGAAGGGGTCGACGATCACGATGTCCGGGGTCTTGTCTCTAATGATCCGCATCTCCATACTCAGCGAAAACAGCCGAATGAAGGTGTAGTGCAGCGGATGAAGGTTAAACATAGCAAAGATGTCATCAAACCGCAGGACGATCGTACCCCTGATGTCGCCATCCACAAAGCCCTTGCCCTCTGGCACCTTGGCCACGAAAACCAGGTATGCCACATCATTCTCTCTGAGATGCTGCTTCTCCAAAGAAAGAACACTGTCGTGCAGACTCCGCATACCATTGGTTGCAGCATTGAGCATATTTGTCGGTAGCATCGCCCTACCCGCCACATGCACCCTCCTCGAGATATCCTTTGGTGAAGGTGGCCCGTCCTGAGCACGGATCGTACTCGGTGCCGGCTGGCTCGCACCGGCGCCCATTTTAGTCTGCCGTTTCCGGCCCTTCTTCTTGATTTGCTGTAATGGGACCGAGTTCTGCTCATAGACCACCTTCTTGAGCGTGTTGGGGCTGATAATATTTGGCACCTCCGCTATCTGAGGCTCAGTGAAGGCGGTAGCTGGAGGCGTCTCCTGAGAACTGAACACCAGACGATGCCTGTTGCAATTGGGTTTCTCCGCCGTACCAGCTAGATCGCGGTCGTCTTGTTTGGGTTCTTGAGAAGGAGGCCCGCAGAACTCGTCACCGTACCCATGTTCGGCAAAGTACTTATCGACGTTGGTAAATGTACCATCGTCGTTGTCGTCGTTGTCCGGATCCTGTGCCATATGCATGTCCGGATCCTGTGCCATAGGGATGTCCGGCATGTCCGGTAGCGTTGCGGCATTCTTGCCATGGCTTGGCGCCGACATGACTGGCGGTATTGTCTATGGGGTGGTGTCCCCCGCCCCCAAACGAATCTGGCTCTTCGGCCAAAGCAGGGGCCAGCTTACGCAGGCGCTGAGGGTCATCTCATCTTCTTCGTCGGCCCCAGCGGGTCGAATCGGAGGTAACAGCTTGTCGCAGCCTGGCAGCACCGGAACCACTTCAACCCTATACATTGTGGGTGGCATCGGATTACCGTGGAACACGGGGTTTCTCGGTTGAACGATTCTGCCCTTGGCGACATCGACCAACTCGCCGCCCATGAAGTGTAGGAGAGTGCAAGGAACGTCGGCGGCGCCCTGCGAAAACATGTAGGGCGTCAGGGATGCCCAGTCAAAGGCAAGGAGATGAAGTCCTCGGCCGAGAGGCTTAGTTACTGTGATCTCGTCGAGCTCGGCTAATGTCGAGGCACCGCCAACGGCAGGCGTGCAACTGACAGAGGGGCCGCTTGCTAGCGAGGTGCCGGCTGGCGTACACCCGGGTGCATTAAGCTCCAATGCCGGCGTCGGAGACACCAATACCGCTGCCGCCGGAGACACCAATGGCGCCGCCGCCGTAGACACCAATACCGCCGCCGCCGGAGACACCAATGGCGCCGCCTGCGCATTGTGCGAGTTGCTGGCCGTGAAGTTGGGAATCGGGGGCGGCCCCTGTTGGCCACCCGCAATCCACGTCGTTATCCCATGAATCAAGGTAGGCATAATGCCGGTGAGCGTCGATCCCAGTTGTAGTTGCACTTGCTCTTGGACCATCTCCGGAATCCGCGCCACTTGCGCCTTGAGTGCTTCAACCTCGCGCGACTGGCTTTCCGAGCTGGTCGTTTTCTCCTTTCGCCCACCAGCGGCATAGTATGACGACCATTTTGTGGACAAGCCTTTGCCGGCCACATGACCAGCTGACGTCAGCTTATTGAGCTTATCCCTGTTTTTCATTATGTTCAACGCCCTATTCAAAGGGGTGTCTAAAGGGGAGCTCTGAGACGACCCCGCGCTACTGCTTTCTTTGTCCTGCGGAAGGAACGTGAACCATTTAGAAATATTGGGAATTAATTTGAATGCAACCATATGGAGCTAATTACGCGGGGGTGTATTCCTTACCATAACAAGCTCAAGCTCCTTGTTCTTCGGATCCGTGGTAAGCTCCTTTGTTACCGGGTCCTCCTTGTACTGGGCCCTGAGAAAGTTCCTGGTCTGCTTGTCACTGTATTTCTCGAAGCGGGGCGGTAGGCCTTGCTCAGCACGCTCCGCGTCCTCCTTGTCCCATACAGGCTCCACCACTCTGTAACCACCGGGACCGAGTTGGTGGACCCCTATGTTCAACTGCCGCATTTCTTTCCCCCACTGACTTGATTCGAAGGTTGCGGGGCTCTTGCACTTGATCTTGAACTCCTTGTAGTCATCTTCGCTAATCAAAGGATATTTCTCCTTGATCTTCTCATAACTATCACCTTTGTCAATCATTGCCTTCACCGTGCTTTTTCCAAGTAGACAGGGCCGTGCTCATCGTCGTGAGGGTGGCACCATTCACTTTATTACCCGAGAGGCGTGTGTTTGCGAACTCAGCGGGGAACTTGTATCGTTCGTGCAGCTTCGTGAAGAGGAGGCTGCGCAAATTCCCTCGGTCCTTATGCCTTAAGTTCTCGGTGTTGATCGAGGCGGTGCTCCGGAGAATGCACCCGAGCTGAATCGAGTACCCCTTGACTACGTGTTTGGGCGCCGTCAGATGCCCGTCGGAGTTCACTTCAGTAAATTCCTCCCTGACGGTGCCGAGCACGTTCGGGCGCCGGTCCTTCTGTTGCCTCTTCGGTTGGCTGCCATCTGTGCGTGCGCCGCCATCATCGGTGGTGGCATCCGCGGCGCCATCATCAGTGGTGTCATCCCCGACGCCACTAGGGGTTGTGTAGTCAGTATCGGTGTCTTCCGCGGCGTCCTCATAGCGGTGAGGTTCTTCCTCCAACACCTGGGACAGCTCCTAGAATTGCTTGCCGCCCGAACCGCCGGCCTCATCGTTGTGGGCCATGTTTCGCTCTAAATAGGAAAAAGTTTGGTCAAAAAGTTGGTTATTGTCAAGGAACAAGATCATGGTCTCATCATTTAGGGTTTGTCGATACCGAGGCATCCTAAAAGCTAAGCTTTTATCATTTAGGGTTTGTCGACGCCGAGGCACCCTAAAAGCCTAAGCGTACATCATTTAGGTTCTCATCGACACCAAGGCACCCTATAGAAGCCAAGTTAAGTTTTCATCATTTAGGGTTTATCGATGCCGAGGCACCCTAGGTTGGGCCTAATCACATGGCACTAATCACTTGGCTCTATTGCCACCTATGTTGGGTTTATCATCTAGGGTTTATCGATGCTAAGGAGAATTCTAAGTTGGGCCTAATCACTTGGCTCTATTGCCACCTATGGTTTAATGCAGCAAGAATGGCGGGGCAATTGATCCTACTTAACTAAGTACTAAGATACCCCAGCCCATGCATTAGTTGCAAGTACCCCATATGTCCTATTTTTTAGCAAAGTCATGCTAAAATTCACGGAAAATTTCAGCATGACCTTTGCTGAAAATAGGACATATGGAGTACCCGAATTTGCCGGAACGGAAGTTAATCGACATTCCGGCAAACTCAAGGGCCTCTTGGGGTACCTGCAATTTCATGATAAACTGCCAACAAAAACACTTGGAGTACTTGACACAGTACTTGCCATAGTAATAGTCAATGTGTCTCTGTATGTATGTGTGTGGTGTCTAGATGCCAGCCACAGGTCAATGGCCATGCCACTACACTGCTCCATGTCACTTCTGCTACTGCCAAGCATGGCATGGCCATCTTTGATTCTGTTTCTGATGGAGCTTTGTGCCACTAGGTGGCCTGTTTGAAGTGAAATAATCAGCAGGGGCAACTGGTATTGGATTCACAGTGTAAATGATGGATGAAAAGGTATTGTGCCCAAGTACAACATTTAACAATGCAATGTAGATAATCATTTTTTTCTCACAGTACTTTTCCCAAGTAATAATAAACTAAATAACTGAGTAATCCAAATGAGGAAACAGAAAATAGCCGGCTACAACAACATAGCAAGCCTTCACTTACACAAGAATTCATTTCAAGCATCATTTATTATCTGAAACAAATCATGCTAAAGATACATGATACATCATTTCAGGCATCATTTAATATTAGTACAACTAACTAGCAGTACTTAAACAAGTTAAGCTACTGACTACAGTACTGGCTACTCAGTTAAGCTAGAAGCTACAAGTTAAACACATTATAACTTGAGTGTAACTCAGGACAAGTTAAACTTAAGCTAGAAGATACAAGTTGAACACACACCAGGAAGTTTTTATAATATTATCAGAAAAATATCTTCAGTGTAACTCAGGACAAGAAAAATCTCCACCAGAATAGGACTAGCATTTAAGAGTAATTTCCTCCAGTCAAACAAATGTCAAACAAAAACTGACAACACCCTTTTGATTAAGAGCCAAGTCACAACACTCTTTGAAGTTCAAACAAAAACTTACAACACTTGTTTGATCTGTCTCCTCCAAGAAAGAGCCTAGTCAGTCTCACCCAACTAGGGAAACATCAGTTAGACCACTAGCAATTGGGAATACACAACTGGGGCTAGGTTTGTGCTCTAGCTAGGCAGTAAAATAGAGCATATAGAGGCATTGCCTGCCTCTGCTGCAAGTGGGGATGTGAGCAGGATTATCACAATTAGATCACTAGCAAGACTCACAGTTAGGGATTTCACAAAGAAACTCTATAAAGTGCCAGAGCCTAACATCTTGCATCACAGAGCAAAGCATTAACCGGGCCAACTCCACAAGTCACTAACCAGGCGCACAAATTGACTAATGTCTGCTGATCTTAGATACTAATATATACATAAGAGTTCTACTAACTGAACTCAACTCCGGCACCACCGCTGCTTTTGTCCATCACCGATTTGCTGGACAAATAGAGTGTCTGCGAGAAGGAAGAGGGGAGAGGAGGCGGAGCTCACGGGGGAGGCGCAAGGAGGCCCTGCGACATCTTAGTAGCAACAGAGGTGGCCGGAGTTGAGGAAGATAGCAGCGACCCGAGGAAGAAGAGGTGGAGGGGGTGGAGGGGTCGAGCGCCGTCGCACCCTGGTTTCGCGGCTCGCCGGCCCGGTGTTGAAGTAGATTCTGCCCGCCGCCTTGCCTGTCGCCTCGCACGGTGGAGCTCGAGCGGAGAAGGCACGGTGGAGCGTCATGGGTTTCTAGGGTTTTGAGGGCTGGGAAGGCGAGGGAGGGAGTGGGTGGGTGCGGTGAAGGCGAGGGAGGGGGTGGATTGGGAGCGGACGGCGATGGGGGGCAGGGCAGGGGCTGACTGGGGGCGGCGACGGAGACGGAGGCGCCGGGGCGGCGGCGTGGGTCGGGGCAGCGGGGGGAATTAGCTAGGGGGCGAGGAGAGGGACGAAGGGGATCTGGCGAGAGGGAGGGATTTAGCTAGGGGGGAATCTTACTAATGGCGCACCCGCGGTCGGTGCGCCATTAGTAATCTTTTTTTTACATAGCAATGGCGCACCAGGCAGAGGTGCGCCATTAGTAATCTTTTTTTTACATAGCAATGGCGCACCAGGCAGAGGTGCGCCATTAGTAATCTTTTTTTTATATATAGCAATGGCGCACCAGCCAGAGGTGCGCCACAAGTAATTTATTTTTATTTTTTAAAAATTGAAGAGGGGAGAGGAGGCGGAGCTCACCGGGGAGCGGGGGAGGGTGCGGGGGGTGCTCGTCGGCGGTGGTGGAGCGGGGGAGGGTGCGGGGGGTGCTCGTCGGCGGTGGTGGAGCGGGGGAGGGTGCGGTGGGTCGTTTGCGGCGGTGGAGCTAGCGGGGGAGGGTGCGGGTGGGATCGAGATCGAGATGGAGGGGGAATCGAGATCGAGATGGAGGGGGATCGAGATCGAGTGTCCTCATGAATATTCAATATTTTATCATATTGAATATGAAAAAATATCATCAAATTTGAAAAAATATTCATGAATTCAAAAAGTGCCCATGAAATTTGAAAATATTCATGATATCAAAAAGTGCCCATGAAATACAACCGAGAAATGAAGACTACGATTTAAATACAGCCGATCTTAGCTAGCTATCTGTTCATAATCTTCTTGCCCTTCTTTTTTGCAAATGGAGTTCTTCTGTGGAACGGACGTCCTTTAGGTAGGGTGGTCCTGCTTCTTCTTGTGGTGTATGCTGCTACTTCATCGTCGTCGTCATGTTCGATCTTCGGGTCGCCGTACTTGTCGAAGTCTTGCTCATTGGCTACTCCATCCATTCCGATGATCTTCCTTTTGCCTCTCCTCACGACAACACGACTGGGCTTTGACGGGTCGGTAATGAAGAAGCATTGGTCCACTTGGGAAGCCAGTACCCATGGCTCATTTTTCGCGGTGACATTTGCGCCTGCGGTCTTGGATTTGGCTTCGGGTATAACCATGGTGGTGAAATACTAGTCTTCTTTTAGGACGCTCTTGGCCCATCTGACATGGAACATCGGGACCTTCTCTCCAGCGTAGCTCAGCTCCCAGATCTCCTCGATCCTTCCGTAGTATTTGTCCTTGTCGTTACCGGTGTAGGATTCCATCGTTACCCCAGAGTTCTGATAACCATCGCTCTTCACGTCCTTGTCCTCGGTGTAGAATGTGTAGCGGTTGATATCATACGCCTCATAGGTCATCAGGTTGTGCTCGGCGCCCTGTGACAAGGCAAATATGAGTTGTTCTTCCACGGAAGAATCCTCATGTAAAGGGTACGACAGAAGCTTCTGCTTGAACCAACACGTGAAACATGAGTTGTGCTCTTTGATTATATCTCCGTCTGTCCTCTGTTGGCCTCGGTCATTGTACGTCTTCTCAATAAAGGTTTTGTGCTCTACCACCCAAGGATCGACCACGTCTATGTGTTGTAGCACGACTAGGTTTTCTCTTTCAAAGTCGGGAGTCGACCCTCGAAGTCGACATGCATTTCGCGGCGACCCTCACGGTGACCCCATCCAGCGAGCCTGTCGAGGTGCCTGTTGACGGGCAGACCAACGGGGTTCTCGATGCCTAGATAATTCATGCAGTAGGAGATGCACTCTTCGGTCAGAAAGCCCCTGGCTATACTTCCCTCTGGACGTGACATGTTGCGAATGTATCCTTTGATGACACCATTCATCCTTTTGAACGGCATCATGTTGTGCAGGAACATCGGCCCGAGTTGGATGATATCCTCCACGATATGGACCAGCAGATGCACCATAACGTCGAAGAATGCGGGCGGGAAGTACATCTCAAGCTCGCATAGTATCACCACGATCTCTTCCTGTAGCCTTCTGAGTTGCCTCACGCCAACCGACTTCCGAGAGATGACATCGAAAAAGTTGCATAAGCCAAATAGCGTTTCACGGACGTGCGCGTCCATGATCCCACGGATTGCAACTGGAAGTATCTGCGTCATCAGCATGTGACAGTCGTGAGACTTCATCCCGCTGAACTTCTGCTTCGCTGGGTCTAGGTATCTGCTTATCTTCCCCGCGTAACCGTAAGGAAGTTTTACTCCTACGAGGCAGGTGAAAAACTGCTCGATCTCCTCCTGACTTAGAGTGAAGCACGCGGGAGGGTAGTCATTTCCGGTTTTCTTGGCCTTTTTGCCTTTGCGACGACTTTCTATGTCCTGTTTCGCCTCATCATCATCATCATCATCATCATCATTAGCGTGAAGCTCCTGCCTGATGCCCATTGATTTCAAGTCTGCCCTTGCTTTCGGCCCATCTTTGGTCCTCTCTGGCATGTTGAGCAGGGTACCAAGCAGACTCTCGCACATGTTCTTCGTGATATGCATGGCATCAAGGCTGTGAGGCACACGGTGGATCTTCCAGTACGGCAAGTCCCAAAAAACAGACCTCGTTTTCCATACCTTCAGCAGCGGCTCTGGCTCCTTTCGCTTCTTTCCCGGCTCTGGCGCCTTTTGCTTCTTTCTTGGCAGTGGGCAATCTTTCCAATTTTTCAACAACCCGTCTATTTCCTCGCCGCTCCTCGTATGCGGGCGTCTTCGGAGTTCGGTTTCACCATTGAACAGATCCTTGTGTTTCCTCCACGGGTCATTGTCGCGAAGCCACCTTCGATGTCCCATGAACACGGTTTTCGAAGACCCGAGATCTCTATCTAGCTGGCGATACGTTGTGTCATCCATACACCTGACGCATCCAGAAAATCCATGGACCACCTGCCCCGCGAGATATCCGTAACCGAGATAGTCGTGCACCGTCGTGAGCAGTGCGGCTCTCATAGGGAAATATTCTTTCTCTACAGTGTCCCACGTATTGGCTGGCGTTTTCCACAGCGTGTCTAGCTCCTCTTTCAGCAGCCCCAGATACAGATTGATGTCATTCCCTGGTTGTTTCGGCCCTTCAATTAGCATACTCATGTGAATGTACTTCCTCTTCATGCACAACCAGGGGGAAGGTTGTACATCCACACAAACACAGGCTAGGTGCTATGTGTGCTTCTCCGGCTGCCAAACGGATTCACTCCATCGGTGATCGGGCCCAGCACAATATTCCTTGGATCCTTCCCAAATTCTGGGTGTTCGAAGTTCAACGCTTGCCACTGGCTCCCATCCTTAGGGTGACTCAGCATCTTGTATTTTTTATTTATCTCCGGATTATTTGCGTCATCTTCTCGCTTCTTCTCCTCCCTATCCGCGTGCCAACGCAGGAGCTTTGCTACCTTAGGGTCCGCGAAATACCGCTGCAGACGAGGAGTGATCGGGAAGTACCACACCACTTTTCGAGGAGCTTTCTTCCTCTTCTTGTATCGAGTGACGCCGCACACCGGACATATGGTAGACTCCGCGTGCTTGCCCCGATAAATGATGCAATTGTTCATGCACACATGGTATTTCACGTGCGGTAAATCTAGAGGACACACGAATTTCTTCGCCTCCTCGAAACTGGTCGGGCACTTGTTCCCCTTGGGAAGACGTTCGTGCCAGAATGACATGTTCTCGTCGAAGCATGCGTCGGTCATTTTGTGTTTTACCTTCATCTCCAAAGCCATGAGCGTTACTTTCAGGCGGGTGTCCTCGGGTCTGCATCCTTCATACAATGGAGTAACCGCATCTATCTCTAGTTGATCCAGCTTGGCTTTCTCTCGGGCAGCAGCTCTTGCGTTATCCGTCTGCTTGAGAAGCACCTCTTGAATATGAGGGTCCTGCACCCAGCCCATCGATGGTCCATCGTCGTCTGCTCCTCCAGCATCTAGATCTTCATGATCATGCCCTTCGTCTGCTCCAGCATCTTCCTCATCATCATGTCCGGCATCTTCTACATGATGATTGTGTATAGCATCACCGTCGTGATCATGTCCTGGAGAGTCTTCGTCTTCTCGCCCGCCCGAGCCGCGGTGGTTGTCTTGCTGCCCTTCCTCATTTCTTGCCCGGCCCCCATGGACGACTTCATAGTCATCTTCATCACCTTGCCACCGATAGCCATCCATGAAACCATGCAAGAGCAGGTGGTCCCGCACCTGCCCGGAATCCGGGTCCGCAATAAGGCTCTTCAGCTTGCATCTTCGACACGGACATCTTATCTCCGTCTCGTTCTTTTGAAGCATCTCGGCCTTCACGGAGCTCAAAAACCTATTCACGATGCCTTCGGTCATCGTGTGGACCATGGTCGCCTGCGGGGTAGAGCAAAACGATATTTTAGAACCAAGAAAAAAATTTGGCATGACTTTCCCTAAAAATAGGACCAAAAAGAATGCATAGTGGCAAAATTCTCGCCGAAACGGAAATGAATCAACATTCCGGCAAAATATTGGCAACTATCGCATTTCAAATACAGGTACCTGCAAACACAAACATATATGCAACACCACAAACATACATAGATCTAGCTAGGCCACAAAAAGTGCATGTGCACGTTGTTGGAGCGAGCTAGGGAGAAAAAAAGTAGATCTACAACATGAAGATAGCTTTCCCCTTACTTACCTATCCAAAAAAGGTAATTTCAACACTTAATTTTGATGAATCTATGGTGCAAATGAGGTGAGGAGGAGGAGGCAGCCGACAAGCTTAGAGAAGGAGGTGGGGGGAATGAAGTGGGGAAAGTGAGTGTGTAGGTGTGGCTGTCCAAAAATATCTAGCTGGTCCCAGGTTACTAATGGCGCACCACACAGACATGCGCCATTAGTAACCCAACATACTAATGGCGCACCACACCGACATGCGCCATTAGTAGTTTTGCAAAAAAGTAAAAAAATAATTTTTATACTAATGGCGCACCGTGGCACAGTGCGCCATTACTAGTTTAAACTAGTAATGGCGCACTATGCAACGGTGCGCCATTAGTAGTTTTGCAAAAAAGTAAAAAAAATACAGTAGTGGCGCACTCTATGGCTGGTGCGCCATTAGTAGTTCTAACTACTAATGGCGCACTCTGCCCGGATGCGCCATTAGTATGTTTGAAAAAATGAAAAAAAACATTTTGTTACTAGTGGCGCACCGTGTGCCTGGTGCGCCATTAGTGTCTTCCACACTAATAGCGCACCAACACATGGTGCGCCATTAGTATATAGTAATGGCGCACCACATGTCTGGTGCGCCATTAGTGTCAAGTCCATCTATAGCCATTTTCCTAGTAGTTCATAGTTCTCGAACCCGTAGGGTCCGTACACTTAACGTTCGGTGACGATCGGTAATATGAGTTTATGTGTTTTGATGTACCAAAGGTAGTTCGGAGTCTCGGATATGATCATGGACATGACAAGCAGTCTCAAAATGGTCGAGACATAAAGATCGATATATTGGATGACTATGTTTGAACTTTAGAAGGGTTCCAGGCAAGTTCGGACAAATACCGGAGTACCGGGGGGTTACCGGAACCCCCCGGGGAGTGTAATGGGCCTATTGGGCCTTAGTGGAGAAGAGGAGGGGCGGCCAGGGCAGGCCGTGCGCCCCCTCCCCCTCTAGTCCGAATTAGACAAGGAGGGGGGCGATGCCCCCCTTTTCCTTCCCCCTCTCTCCTCCTTTCCTCTCTCCTCCTTCCCTCTCTCCTACTCCTATTCTTGGAAGGGTTGGAGTCCTACACCCGGTGGGAGTAGGACTCCCCTTGGGGCACGCCTAGGAGGGTCGGCCCCTCCCCCTCCTCCACTCATTTATATACGGGCGAGGGGGGCACCCATAGACACACAAGTTGATCATTGATCTTTTAGCCGTGTGCGGTGCCCCCCTCCACCATAATCCACCTCGGTTATATCGTAGCGGTGCTTAGGCGAAGCCCTGTTTCGGTAACTTCATCAACACCGTCATCACGCCGTCATGCTGATGGAACTCTCCCTCGAAGCTCTACTAGATCGTGAGTTCGTGGGACGTCACCGAGTTGAACGTGTGCAGATCGCGAAGGTGCCGTACGTTCGGTACTAGGATCGGTCGATCGCGAAGACGTACGACTACATCAACCACGTTGTCATAACACTTCCACTTACGGTCTACTAGGGTACGTGGATGACACTCTCCCCTCTCGTTGCTATGCATCACCATGATCTTGCGTATGCGTAGGACTTTTTTTTGAAATTACTACGTTCCCCAACAGTGGCATCTGAGCCAGGTTTATGCGTAGATGTCATATGCACGAGTAGAACACAAAGGAGTTGTGGGCGTGGGTATATACATATTGCTTGTCGTCACTAGTTGATTCTTGATTCAGCGGCATTGTTGGATGAAGTGGCCCAGACCGACATTACGCGTACGCTTACGCGAGACTGGTTCTACCGACGTGCTTCACACATAGGAGGCTAGTGGGTGTTTGTTTCTCTAGCTTTAGTTGAATCAGATTCAATGAACAGGGTTCTTTCTGAAGATCAAAAAGCAATCACTATACCGCGCTGTGGTTTTTTGATGCGTACGTAAGAACGATTCTTGCTCGGCCCGTAGCAGCCACGTAAAACTTGCAAGAACAAAGTAGAGGACATCTAACTTGTTTTTGCAGGGCATGTTTTGATGTGATATGGTCAAAACATCATGATAAATTTTATTGTATGAGATGATCATGTTTTGTAACATAGTTATCGGCAACTAGCAGGAGCCATATGGTTGTCGCTTTATTGTATGAAATGCAATCGCCATGTAATTGCTTTACTTTATCACTAAGCGGTAGTGATAGCCGTGAAGGCAATAATTGGCGAGACGACAACGATGCTTCGATAAAGATCAAGGTGTCAAGCCGGTGACGATGGTGATCATGATGGTGCTTTGGAGATGGAGATCACAGACACAAGATGATGATGGCCATATCATATCACTTATATTGATTGCATGTGATGTTTATCCTTTATGCATCTTATTTTGCTTAGATCGATGGTAGCATTAGAAGATGATCTCTCACTAAATTTCAAGGTATATGTGTTCTCCCTGAGTATGCACCGTTGCGAAAGTTCGTCGTGCCGAGACACCACCTGATGATCAGGTGTGATAAGCTCTACGTTCACATATAATGGGTGCAAGCCAGTTTTGCACAAGCAAAATACTCGGGTTAAACTTGACGACCGTAGCATATGTAGATATGGCCTCGGAACACTGGAGACCGAAAGGTCGAGCGTGAATCATATAGTAGATATGATCAACATAGTGATGTTCACTATTGAAAACTACTCCATCTCACGTTATGATCAAACATGGTTTAATTGTTATGGATCACGTGATCACTTATATGATTAGAGGGATGTCTGCATAAGTGGGAGTTCTTAAAGTAATTTGATTAATTGAACTTTAATTTATCATGAACTTAGTACCCGATAGTATTTTGCATGTCTATCTTGTTGTAGATAGATGGCCCGTGCTGTTGTTCCGTTGAATTTTAATGTGTTCCTTGAGAAAGCAAAGTTGAAAGATGATGGTAGCAATTACACGGACTGGGTCCGTAACTTGAGGATTATCCTCATTGCTGCACAGAAGAATTACATCCAAGAAGCACCTCTAGGTGTACCACCCGCGCCGGCAACTGCAGACATTGTGAATGCCAGGCAGTCGCGTGTTGATGATTAATCGATAGTTCGGTGTGCCATGCTTTACGGCTTAGAACTGGGACTTCAACGACATTTTGAACGTCATGGAGCATATGAGATGTTCCAGGAGTTTAAGTTAATATTTCAAGCAAATGCCCGGATTGAGAGATATGAGGTCTCCAATAAGTTATACAACTGTAAAATGGAGGAGAATAGTTCTGTCAGTGAACATATACTCAGAATGTCAGGGTACTACAATCACTTGATTCAACAGGGAGTTAATCTTCCGGATGATAGTGTCATTGACAGAATTCTTCAATCACTGCCACCAAGCTACAAGAGCTTCATGATGAACTATAACATGCTAGGGATTGATAAGACAATTCCCGAGCTCTTCGCAATGCTAAAGGCTGCGGAGGTAGAAATCAAGACGGAGCATCAAGTGGTGATGGTCAACAAGACCACCAGTTTCAAGAAAAAGGGTAAAGGGAAGAAGGGGAACTTCAAGAAGAATGGCAAGCAAGTTGCTGCTCAAGTGAAGAAGCCCAAGTCTGGACCTAAGCCTGAGACTGAGTGCTTCTACTGCAAAGGGACTGGTCACTGGAAGCGGAACCGCCCCAAGTATTTGCCGGATAAGAAGGATGGCAAGGTGAACAAAGGTATATGTGATATACATGTTATTGATGTGTACCTTACAAATGCTCGCCGTAGTGCCTGGGTATTTGATACTGGTTCAGTTGCTAACATTTGCAACTCGAAACAGGGGCTACAGATTGAGCAAAGATTGGCTAAAGACGAGGTGACGATGCACGTGGGAAATGGTTCCAAAGTCGATGTGATCACGGTCGGCACGCTACCTCTACATCTACCTTTGGGATTGTTTTTAGACCTGAATAATTGTTATTTGGTGCCAGCGTTGAGCATGAACATTATATCTAGATCTTGTTTGATGTGAGACGGTTATTCATTTAAATCTAAGAATAATGGTTGTTCTATTTTTATGAGTAATATCTTTTATGGTCATGCACCCTTGAAGACTGGTCTATTTTTGATGAATCTCGATAGTAGTGATACACATATTCATAATATTGAAGCCAAAAGATGCAGAGTTGATAATGATAGTGCAACTTATTTGTGGCACTACCGTTTAGGTCATATTGGTGTAAAGCGCATGAAGGAACTCCATTCTAATGGACTTTTGGAATCACTTGATTATGAATCACTTGGTACTTGCGAACCATGCCTCATGGGCAAGATGACTAAAACGCCGTTTTCCAGAACAATGGAGTGAGCAACAGATTTGTTGGAAATCATACATACTGATGTATGTGGTCCGATGAATATAGAGGCTCGCGGCGGGTATCGTTATTTTCTCACCTTCACAGATGATTTGAGCAGATATGGGTATATCTACTTGATGAAACATAAGTCTGAAACATTTGAAAATTTCAAAGAATTTTAGAGTGAAGTGGAAAATCATCGTAACAAGAAAATAAAGTTTCTACGATATGATCGTGGAGGAGAATATTTGAGTTACGAGTTTGGTCTTCATTTGAAACAATACGGAATAGTTTCGCAACTCACGCCCGGAACATCACAGCGTAATGGTGTGTCTGAACGTTATAATCGTACTTTACTAGGTATGGTGCGATCTATGATGTCTCTTACTGATTTACCGCTATCGTTTTGGGGTTATGCTTTAGAGATGGCTGCATTCACGTTAAATAGGGCACCATCTAAATCCGTTGAGACGACGCCTTATGAACTGTGGTTTGGCAAGAAACCAAAGTTGTCGTTTCTTAATGTTTGGGGCTGCGATGCTTATGTGAACAAACTTCAACCTGATAAGCTCGAACCTAAATAGGAGAAATGTGTCTTCATAGGATACCCAAAGGAGACTGTTGGGTACACCTTCTATCACAGATCCGAAGGCAAGACATTCGTTGCTACGAATGGATCCTTTCTAGAGAAGGAGTTTCTCTCGAAAGAAGTGAGTGGGAGGAAAGTAGAACTTGATGAGGTAACTGTACCTGCTCCCTTATTAGAAAGTAGTTCGTCACAGAAATCTGTTCCTCTGACTCCTACACCAATTAGTGAGGAAGCTAATGATGATGATGATATAACTTCAGATCAAGTCACTACCGAACCTCGTAGGTCAACCAGAGTAAGATCCGCACCAGAGTGTGTCGGTGGAAACGACACCTATGGGGTCATTGGGATCCCATCTATGGTTGCGAGCACGAGGTTGTGCAAAGAGCGGGTCTGATAGGAAGCACACAGATCGTTTACCCAGGTTCAGGCCGCGAAGATGCGTAATTCCCTAGTCCTGCTTTGGTGGATGTATTTGAGTGTTCTTGTGTTCTTGAGATAGCTACGGGGTGCAACTTGCCCAAAAGAGCCGAATCCCCCTCCTGGTCGCCTTGGGCCTCCTTTTATATGAAAAAGGGGGATGCCACAGTGGCACACAAGAGGTGGAAAGGTCTACAGTCAATAAGCCTATCCTCTGGGACCGTTGGACAAACGCATTTAATGCGCTGCCGACGTGCCCCCCTTGCTTTATCGGGGATGCCAGGGAAGCACGTCCCAGCCGTCGCCACCTCGCCTGGCCTCGACGTGCGTTCGAGCTGATGAGGCATTGCGGCACCACGTTGGCTGGCTGCTGGGCTAGCGCGGTGGTGGAGCCTTCATGAAGGGTCGCATGCCGCCATGCAGGTGCTTGCTGAGTCGGTGTAGAGGCCGCCCGTCGCCACGCAGGTGCCAGCCCAGGTGGTTGATCTAGCAGCTGCTTGGGGACGGTGGTGGAGTCTTGGCTGGCGCGGGCCTAGTAGTGGCCCTACTGATGCCCTCAGCAAGGGTCTTGTCGTGGCATTACAGTCGTCCCCGACGAGGGTCTTGCCGAGGGTCTTATGGATTTCCTCGGCTAGGATCCCGCCGATGGTCGCCGTCTTCTGGTCCTCATCTGATCTCACATGTTTATAATCTTGACAAAGATTTGCATGCCACCACAGAGGCGCCTGCCGGGCCTCTGGTTCCAATGTAGTTGGTTGGGTTGGAGCCTGTGGGCTCAAGGGTGGCTTGCTCCACTGTCATCGGGCAAGTTGCCCCGGCAAGGCTCTTGTCGGGGCTGCGGAGGCAGCTTCGACAAGGATCTTGCCGAGGGTGTCCACCTCTCCCTCTTGCTCTCATGCGCTTCTGGTCTTGGCGTTGCCTTGGTTGTCTCGTGCTTTGGCTTCTCTCCGGCTTCCCTCCTCTTCCCTACTAAGTGTGGCCGTGGCGCACGGCTCTGACTGCCCGTGCACAAGTAAAGGGGTCAAAAGAAGAGCCCCTACTTTTGTACACTGACAGGAGCCCCTGGGCCTGGGCCACACATAAGCGCGCCGCGTTGTTGGGCTAGGCCCAGAACAGTGCATGGGCAGGTGGGGCGGATTTTACCGCAGTAACTTCTCGTCCGCTGCGCTTCCCCACGACCTGCGTTGAACGCGCAAAGTGGAGGGTTGTGCGTGATGTGGGGTTCATGCATGGGCAGATTTCCACACGCATGCGTCACATCGTGGTAAAGAGGTGGCTCGCGCCTTCCCCATAAAAAGAGGGAGGCGCAGAGGCATGGCTCATTTACTTGGCGGACTCAGGTCGTCGTCTTCATGGCGTCAGTCCCCCACGATCACGGGGTGGGGAACGGTCGCCTCACCCGTCCCCTCAATTCTGCTTGCTCGCCACGTGTCCCCCATGCAGGTGGCAGGCGGTGGAGGCGAGAAACCGGGCCATCACTGATTGGGGCAGCGGGTCGGTCTCGATCCCCTGCGCCCCCGATGGCCGAATTGGCCGAGTGGGGCGGCCAAGCCCCGACCCCGCCCCTTTTATAAGAAGGGGGAGGGGGTGGCATCCCACATCCTTTTGTCATCCGCCTCCATTCACTTCGACTCCTTTCTTCCATCTGCCATGGCGAGAGGAGGCGTCGGCCCTTCAACGGTGGCGGCGAGGGTTGCTGCTCGACAGCGTGTCCCTCCTTCCCAAGAGCTCATGGCAGCGGAGCCGGCCACGAGAGGAAGTGGGAGGGGCAAGCCCGAGGTTGCCGTGGTACTCGGGGGAGAGGGGGACGGGGCGGCGCACCAGCCTCGCCTCTGCCAGCGATGCCTCCCCCGATGGAGGGCCATGTCGGGGACCAGCCCCGCGAGTTCTTCATCAGGCTGCGCCGGCCACCACGTCGTCGCCTTCGTTTCCCTACCCCATTTTCTCAGGAGATGGAGCTCGATCCACCCCAGACCCTCAGGTTGCACATGCGGGGCTACGGGAACGGCGGCACGCGGGTCGACGTCGACTTCCCCGCTCCTCACGTCATGTACCTCCGTCGCGGATGGAAGACGTTCACTCAGATCCATAGGCTGACGGCGGGGCTTGTCCTTTACTTCAAGTTAATGGAGGGCGGCCTGCTCTCCGTCAAGGTCTTTGGAGATCTTGGAACTCGCCTAAAGTGCTGCGTGGAGAGCTCCTCCGATGATGAAGATTCCTCTTCAAGCGGGAGTGATGAGGAGGGTAGCGACAGCGATGACGAGAGAGTCGAGTGAGGTCACGTCGACCTCGTCTCTGACTGACCGCGTCACCCCGCCCTATGTTGTGCGGCCTGCCGAGGGCCTTCCTCGTCAAGCTCTCCATCGGCGCTTCCCCAGTGGCCTTCTTGGGCGGCTGGCGTAGGAGGGTTGGAGAAGGCGAAGAAGGCGGGTGGCGGCTGTCAAGTCGGAGTATGCGGGCACGGACGCCTTCGTCGTGTATTGCCGGCCCACTTCCTCATCTTCCAGCTCCCCTCCCGGCACCGGGACGTTCTCTTTGTGCCTTCTGCTCCTCGCACCTTGCCTAGGCGCTCTTTTTTCCCTCTTGCTATCTTGTTCCACCTCCTGAGGATAGGGACAACAAAGGGATTACGGGCATCTTATCTCTTTTTACTTTGTAAGCCTGCGGGCACTTATTAATTTTAAGACTTGTAATCCACTTGCTCATGTTTTTAATTCCGTATGAACTGTACCTATATGGGATGTTTTTAATGAAAAAGGGTGCTTGTCGGGTTCTTTGTGCGTGAGCGAGGCCCATGCCAAGGAACGAATCCTTGTTATTTTAAAGATAAACACGGTCGCCCAGCAACAGGCCCCGCCGTCCCCTGACTTCAGTCGACCATTCTCACGCCTTTGGCGGAGGCAGGGGCGAAGTAGAGTTAGGCCCTTCATTTATTTCCTTGCCACCGCATCTATGACCCGGTTCTGTCCCAGGGACTTGGGTACAAGAAGAAGGGGGGGCACGGTGGTCTTGGAGCAAAACGAGGTTTCATTTGTCCCAGTTCCATATGGAAATGCATAATAGGGGATGAAGGACTTATCTGAATCCGCAGCCCCCGGCAACTTCGAATTGCCATGGTTAGATCCTTGTGTCTTCAGCCCCCGGCAGTCTTGGCTTCTCGGGGCCGGAGCGCCGGTTCGTTCTCTTTCTCCCAAGCGGCTCAGCAGAAGTGTCCACGTGCCCTGCGAACCAAAGAAGACAGAAAGACGCATACTCGACATATAGGCTAGGCGTTAGTCGCCGCTATGCACTAGCAACCCTAACCGAGGGAGAGACTTAACCTAGCATGCATGCTAAAACTTAGGGCGCCAGCGCTTCATTTATTTATGCTCAGGGTCTGCGCCTGGCTTTGTACAAAGGGTTACATGCCTTGACGGCAAGGCTTGTACAAAAGGTGGGTTGCCGGGGGGGGGGGGGCAGCAACCACGCCTTATGGGTAAAACTTGCGAAGATGTTCAATGTTCCAGGAGTTGCTCACTAGAATAGCATCTTTGGTCTCCAGGCGGACTGCGCCAGGCCTGGTGACTCGTATTACCCGATAAGGGTCTTCCCACTTCAGCGTCAACTTGTTGGAATTGTTGGTCGGCTGAACGCGCTGAAGAACAAGGTCACCTTCCTCAAAGCTTCAGGCATGAACCTTGCGGCTATGGTAGCGACGCAAGGCTTGCTGGTAGCGTGCTGCTCTCACAGCCGCCCGAAGACGATCTTCCTCAAGGAGCTTTGCGTCATCTTGCCACAATTGCTCTTTCTCAAGCTCGTCATAAGCGAGCACTCGAGGTGACCCGTATATGAGTTCCGTGGGGAGAACTGCTTCTGCCCTGTATACTAGGGCAAAGGGTGTCTGGCCGGTGGCTCGATTTGGCGTTGTTCTGATCAACCAAAGAACCGCCGACAACTCATCAATCCAGCGCTTTCCGCTCTTGTGCAGCCTGTCAAAGGTCTTTGTCCTCAGGCCTCGCAACACTTCAGCATTTGCCCTCTCCGCCTGGCCATTGCTCCGTGGGTGTGCCACGAAAGTGAAACAGACCCTGCTGCCGAGGTCTTGGATGTATTTCATGAAGGTGTGGCTTTTGAACTACGTGCCATTGTCGGTGATGACCCTATTTGGCACACCAAAACGGCACACTAGCCCCTTGAAGAACTTGACGGCTGACTGTGTTGTCACCTTCCTCACTGCTTCCACCTCTGGCCACTTTGTGAACTTGTCGATCGCAATGTACAAGTACTCAAAGCCCCCAACAGCGCGGGGGAAAGGGCCTAGGATGTCGAGCCCCTAGACCGAGAATGGCTAGGAAAGAGGAATTGTTTGAAGGGCTTGAGCTGGTTGATGAAGCTTCTTTGAATGGAACTGACACGCTTCACACTTGGTTACTAGTGCCGTTGCATCTTGGAGGGCAGTGGGCCAGAAGAAACCCTGCCGAAATGCCTTGCCGGCAAGGGCCCTCGACCATATGTGGGAGCCACATATGCCTTCGTGTATCTCTGCCAGCAGCTCCAGTCCTTCCTCCTGGGGAATGCACTTCAATTTCACGCCGTTCGATCTCTTCTGGTATAGGACGTCATCGACGAACTGATACATGGCAGACCGACGGGCTACTTTCTCCGCTTCTTCCTGCTCCTCAGGAAGCTCCCCTGTTTGGAGGAATCGGACGGTATGCCGTGCCCATGCTGGAGCCTGGGGCTCGATGGCAAGGACCAAATGCATTTCTTCTGCCATGGTAGCGGCTGTCTCTACGGCTAGGGCTTGACGGCACGTCGGAATCAGTCGCTCCTCGGCAGGCTCAGAATCCGTGGCAACACCCTTGCCAGCGGCCCTTGGGGGCTCAGCGGGAAAGTACTTGCCGGGGCCTGATTTCCTCCATTTGTTCTGCTCCGTTGATGGTTTGACGGATGGTTGAGTTAACCGAAGCAAAAAAGTACCTGGTTCCACAAGTAGTTTGAATGCAGCGCGCTTTGACAGGTAATCGGCGATGTCGTTCTCCGCTCAGGGAATGTGCTCCGCTTGTATACCGTCAAAGTGCTCCTCCAGCTTCCTCACCTCATCTACGTATGCCTCCATCGACGGGCTCTGATAATCTTTGTTAAATTGTCTGACGACAAGCTGTGAATCACCCCTGATGATGAGCTTCTTGACCCCGAGGTCCGCCGCGATCCCGAGGCTGGCAAGCAACCCCTCATACTCAGCAGTGTTGTCGGTGGACATCTCCCTGGGAAAGTGCGTCTGGATTACATACCTGAGGTGCTCTCCGGTAGGTGCGACGAGAAGCACACCAACACCAGCGCCTTGCAGCGAGAAAGCCCCGTCAAAGTACATGATCCAGTTGTGACTTGCTTCCTTGCCGGGGAGGGTGGTCTCCTGGATTTCCTCGTCAGGCGTTGAGGTCCATTCTGCAATGAACTCTGCCAAGACTCTGCTCTGGATTGTCGAAGTACTTTCAAACTTCAAACCAAAGCTCGAAAGCTCCAAGGCCCACTCCACAATCCTTCCGGTTGCGTTTGGGTTGTGTAGTATCCGTTGTAACAGGAGGCGGGTGACGACGGTGATTTCATGTGCTTGGAAGTAGTGACACAGCTTCCTCGAGGCCATAAGGAGGCCGAAGAGCAATTTTTACACACCAGAGTACCTTGACCTAGCCCCCTGCAGGAGGGAGCTAGCAAAGTAAACCGGGTGCTGCATCATCTTATTCTTCTGCACCACCTCATTTGATTGCATGTGGCCTGTCCTGATGGCGTCAGACTCCGCCGGGGGCCTTGCCTTTCCGGCATCGGGCCCTGCCGAGGGAATCTCTGGCTTGCCATCTGCCAGTCCCGCCGTCGCCACTGCCTCTTTACCGACCTCCCTCTGCGCCACTAGCGCGGCACTGACCACTTGATTCGTTGCCGCCAGATACAGCAGCAACGGCTCTTGTGGTTTAGGCGCAACCAGTATTGGTGTAGTGGAAAGGTATTTCTTCAGATCCTGCAACGTTGCCTCGGCCTCTGGGGTCCGCTCCATTGGGCCCGCCTTCTTCAAGATCTTGAAAAAGGGAAGGGCATGCTCAGCGAACTTGGAGATGAATCTGCTCATGGCGGCAACGCAACCAGTGAGCCGACGCACATCCTTGATCCGCTTGCGTGCCTCAATCTGCTCAATAGCCTTGATCTTGTCCGGGTTTGCCTCGATCCCACGCTGCGACACAAAGAACCCGAGAAGTTTGCCGGACGGAACACCGAAGACACACTTCTCAGGGTTCAGCTTGAGGTTGATCTTGCGTAGGTTGGCAAACGTCTCTTCTAAGTCTTGTACAAGGGTTGCCTCGTCCTTGGTTTTGACCACTATGTCATCCATATAAGCTTCCATATTTCTATGTAGCTGGGGCTCAAAACCAATTTGGACCGCCCTTGCGAATGTCGAGTGATACGTCTCCAACGTATCTATAATTTTTTATTGCTCCATGCTATATTATCTACTGTTTTGGGCAATATTGGGCTTTATTTTCCACTTTTATATTATTTTTGGGACTAACCTATTAACCGGAGGCCCAACCCAGATTTGCTGTTTTATGCCTATTTCAATGTTTCGAAGAAAAGGAATATCAAACGGAGTCGAAGCGGAATGAAATCAACTGGAGAAGTTATTTTTGGAAGGAAACCTACCGGATAGACTTGGACCCTACGTCAGAAGATGAAGGAGGAGCTCACGAGGGTAGGGGGCGCGCACACCCCCCTGGGGCGCGCCCCCTGCCTCGTGGCCCCCCCTTCGGTCCACCGACGTACCTCCTGCACCCATATATACCTACGTAACCTAAAACTCCCAAAATAGAGATTAGACCGGGAGTTCCGCCGCTAGAAGCCTCCATAGCCACCGAAAACCAATCTAGACCCGTTCCGGCAACCTGCCGGAGGGGGCAATCCTTCTCCGGTGGCCATCTTCATCATCCCGGTGCTCTCCATGACGAGTAGGGAGTAGTTCTCCCTCGGGGCTAAGGGTATGTACCAGTAGCTATGTGTTTGATCTCTCTCTCTCTCTCGTGTTCTTGAGATGATACGATCTTGATGTATCGCAAGCTTTGCTATTATATTTGGATCCTATGATGTTTCTTCCCCCCTCTACTCTCTTGTAATGAATTGAGTTTCCCCTTTGAAGTTATCTTATCTGATTGAGTCTTTAAAGATTTGAGAACACTTGGTGTATGTCTTGCCGTGGATATCTGTGGTGACAATGGGATATCACGTGATTCACTTGATGTATGTTTTGGTGACCAACTTGCGGGTTCCGCCCATGAACCTATGCATAGGGGTTGGCACACGTTTTCGTCGTGATTCTCCGGTAGAACTTTGGGGCACTCTTTGAGGTTCTATGTGTTGGTTGAATAGATGAATATGAGATTGTGTGATGCATATTGTATAATCATGCTCCGGATACTTGAGGTGACATTGGAGTATCTAGGTGAAATTAGGGTTTTTGGTTGATTTGTTTCTTAAGGTGTTATTCTAGTACGAACTCTAGGGCTGTTTGTGACACTTATAGGAATAGCCCAACGGATTGATTGGAAATAATAACTTTGAGGTGGTTTCGTACCCTACCATAATCTCTTCGTTCGTTCTCCGCTATTAGTGACTTTGGAGTGACTCTTTGTTGCATGTTGAGGGATAGTTTTATCATCCAATTATGTTAGTATTGTTGAGAGGACTTGCACTAGTGAAAGTATGAACCCTAGGCCTTATTTCCACGCATTGCAATAATGTTTACGCTCACTTTTATCATTAGTTACCTTGCTGTTTTTATAATTTCAGATTACAAATACCTTTATCTACTATCCATATACAACTTGTATCACCATCTCTTCGCCGAACTAGTGCACCTATACAATTTACCATTGTATTGGGTGTGTTGGGGACACAAGAGACTGTTTGTTATTTGGTTGCGGGGTTGCTTGAGAGAGACCATCTTCATCCTACACCTCCTACGGATTGATAAACCTTAGGTCATCCACTTGAGGGAAATTTGCTACTATCCTACAAACCTCTGCACTTGGAGGCCCAACAACTTCTGCAAGAAGAAGGTTGTGTAGTAGACATCAAGCTCTTTTCTGGCGCCGTTGCCAGGGAGGTGAGTGCTTGAAGGTATATCTTTAGATCTAGCAATCGAGTCTTTTAGTTTCTTATTTTATAACTAGTTTAGTTTATAAAAGAAAACTACAAAAAAATGGAATTGAGTTTGTCTCATACGCTTCATCTTTTTAATATCTTTCGTGAGTATGATGGAAAGGATAATTGTGCTCAAGTGCTAGAAGAAGAGATCTCTAAAATGTTTGGCACTAAATATTTGAATGATGAGCATGATTGCAATGTTGTTAGTAAAAATTGTTTGAATATCCATGATGCTAATGATGATTGCACTAGTTATGATGAAAATACCTCCTATAAACATGTCAATTTTTGTGGAGTAGACTGGGTTTGCAAGTACACACCAAATAGGGAAGATAGATATTGCAAGAGGCGTAAGTACTTAGAAACCAAATTGTTGCAAGAAGAGCTAGATGAACGTGCTGAAAATTTAAGATATCTTACCCATACTTGCGAACTTTGCAATGAACATGGTCATTTAAATATCAAATGCAAATTGTTTCATGACCGTATCGTGTCCGAAAATTGTGATGACTTGATTTCCCTTGCACATCATAATGAACTTAGTTTGCTCTTGGGTTATGAAGAAGTAAAACGTATAACTGAGGGTATTCCAAAATTTAATCTCGATAAACTTCTTGGTTTTGATCTAGAGAAGATTTATATGTATTGTGCGGTGAATTGCATTGAAAATCCTTATATTGCCAATTACATAAAGAAAAGAAAACAAATAGAAGATGAAGAGAATGCTAACGAAAGGGAAGAGACTTCCCAATATTCTCCTATTTTTTCTTATGATGATCAGGTAACGAAGAGGAGCCCTCTATTCAACCAATCTCATTAATAAGGAGCTCCAAAAAGAGGATTGAACCCACGCATGATGTGGTGAAGAAGAAGAAAAGAAAAAGGAAGAGAGGTAAAAAGATATCTCTCCCAAATAATGGTGCTCCTATTACTATTGTGCCTCATGAAAATATAATTGTGGAAGATAATGATACTTCTTATGATCTTGAAAATCTTTTTGGCACTTGCTTGGAAGAATATAATAATTGCTATACTATCGGTGGTATCTATACTATTAATGATGAGAGTGATTATGCTTATGATATGAAAAGTCCCAAGCTTGGGGAAGCTATGTTTTATGAGGATGACATATCTGAGAATATATTTGCTGCAATTAATGTTTGTCCCAAGCTTGGGGAAGCTATGATTAATGAAGATGATATTTTGAGTCTCCCAAGTTTTGATATGCAAGTTTATAATGATGATAGCATGCCCCCTACTTATGATGATTATTGTGATGATACTTATGCTATACAAAGTAGTGATTATATTTATAAAACTTGTCACGATTATGATTACCCCTTCTCTGAACCTTACTCTTTTAATATGGAAACAATTTATAGTTTTCGAGTTTCCTATGATACTCCCATTATTCATGAGAAGAATTTTGCTTGTGTGGAGAGTAATGAAATTTCTATGCTTGTAGATCATGAAAAGAATGCTTTAGGTGCTGGTTATATTGTTGAATTAATTCATGATGCTACTGAAAATTATTATGAGGGAGGAACATATGCTTGTAGGAATTGTAATAATATCAAGTTTCCTCTCTATGTGCTTAAAGTTTTGAAGTTATGCTTGTTTTACCTTCCTATGCAAGTTGATTATTGTTCCCATATGTTGTGTGCTCACAAAATCCCTATGCATAGGAAGTATGTTAGACTTAAATGTGCTAGTCATATTCTTCATGATGCTCTCTTTATGTTACAATTCTTATCCTTTATGTGAGCATCATTGAAATCATCATGCCTAGCTAGGGGCGTTAAACGATAGCGCTTGTTGGGAGGCAACCCAACTTTATTTTTGTTCCTTGCTTTTTGCTCCTGTTTAGTAATAAATAATTCATCTATCCTCTGTTTAGATGTGTTTTTATGTTTTAATTAGTGCTTGTGCCAAGTAGAACCTTTGGGAAGACTTGGGGAAAGTCTTGTTGATCATGCTGTCAAAAACAGAAACTTTAGCACTCACCGGAATTGCTGCCATTTTTATTTGGAGAGTGCTATTTAGTTAACTCTTTTTGAAGATGATTAATAGATACATTCCTCAGGTCCAGAAATTTATTTGAGAATTTTATGAGTTCCATAAGTATATGTTTGATCCATATTACTACAGACTATTCTGTTTTTGATAGATTCTGTCTTCATTGTGTTGTTTGCTTATTTTGATGAATCTATGGCTAGTAAAATAGTTTATAAACCCTAGAGAAGTTGGATTACAGTAGATATAACACCAATATAAATAAATAATGAGTTCATTACAGTGCCTTGAAGTGGTGATTTATTTTCTTATACTAACGGAGCTTACGAGTTTTTTGTTAAGTTTTGTGTTGTGAAGTTTTCAAGTTTTGGGTAAAGATTGAATGGACTATGGAATAAGGAGTGACAAGAGCCTAAGCTTGGGTATGCCCAAGGCACCCCAAGGTAATATTCAAGGACAGCCAAGAGCCTAAGCTTGGGGATGGCCCGGAAGGCATCCCCTCTTTCGTCTTCGTTCATCGGTAACTTTACTTGGAGCTATATTTTTATTCACCACATGATATGTGTTTTTCTTGGAGTGTCAATTTATTTTGTTAGCATTTGCTTGCTTTTATTTAGAACAATGTTTTTCATCTTTTATTTCAATAAAAGTGGCATTGATAGCATTTACTATGCCTAGGTTACAAGTATACATGTTGCTGTTTGAAAACAGAAAGTTTACTGCTGTTGCAATGATTCCCTAGAAAAGTCAGAATGTGATAAAATGTTGAAACCTTTTGCATATTAAGATCTGATAAATTTAATACAGTGGTAATTTTCTTTCATAATTTTTGGAGTTAGGGAAGTATGAATGTTGCAGCATTCTTTACAGACTATCCTGTTTAGGCAGATTGCTGTTATGTTTGCATTGTTTGCATATGTTTGCTTCTTTAATGATTCTATTTGAGGATAGGACTATTAAATATGCAGAGGCATTTAGTATGCAATGTTGAATAATAATTTTAGTTATTTTCTACAGTAGAGTATGATAAGGTTTTTGCAATGGTTTATACTAACTTATCTCATGAGTCCTTGTTGAGTTTTGTGTGGATGAAGCTTTTGAGATTTGGGGAGACCGTGATATGAGAGGAATGAAGGAGACACAAAAGCTCAAGCTTGGGGATTCCCAAGGCACCCCAAGATAATATTTCAAGAATTCTCAAGCGTCTAAGCTTGGGGATGCCCCGGTTGGCATCCCACCTTTCTTCTTCAACAACTATCGGTTAGTTTCGGTTGATCCTAAGTTTTTGCTTCTTCACATGATGTTTGATATTCTTAGAATGTCATTTTATTTTGCTTTGCTTGCTGTTTGAATAGAATGCTAGGATCTGAAATTATTAAATGTTAGAGAGTCTTCACATAGTTGCATAATTATTCGACTACTCATTGATCTTCAACTATATCTTTCGGAGTAGTTTGTCATTTGCTCTAGTGCTTCACTTATATCTTTTAGAGCATGGTGGTAGTTTTATTTTGAAGAAATAGATGAACTCTCATGATTCACTTAGATTATTTTGAGAGTCTTAAATAGCATGGTAATTTGCTTAAAATCCTAATATGCTAGGTATTCAAGAATAATAAAATTCTCTTATGAGTGTGTTGAATACTAAGAGAAGTTTGATACTTGATGATTGTTTTGAGATATGAGGTAATAATATAAAAGTCATGCTAATTGAGTAGTTGTGAATTTGAGGAATACTTGTGTTGAAGTTTGCAAGTCCTGTAGCATGCACGTATGGTAAACGTTGTGTAACAAATTTGAAACATGAGGTGTTATTTGATTATCTTCCTTATGAGTGGCGGTCGGGGACGAGCGATGGTCTTTTCCTACCAATCTATCCCCCTAGGAGCATGCGTGTAGTGCCGAGGTTTTTGATGACTTGTAGATTTTTTTCAATAAGTATGTGAGTTCTTTATGACTAATGTTGAGTCCATGGATTATACGCACTCTCACCCTTCCATCCTTGCTAGCCTCTTTGGTACCGTGCATTGCCATTTCTCACATTGAGAGTTGGTGCAAACTTCGACAGTGCATCCAAACCCCGTGATATGATACGCTCTTTCACACATAAAACTCCTTATATCTTCCTCAAAACAGCCACCATACCTACCTATTATGGCATTTCCATAGCCATTCCGAGATATATTGCCATGCAACTTTCCATCATTCCGTTCATCATGACACATTCATCATTGTCATATTGCTAGCATGATCATGTAGTTGACATAGTATTTGTGGCAAATCCACCGTTCATAATTCTTTCATACTTGTCACTCTTGATTCATTGCATATCCCGGTACACCGCCGGAGGCATCCATATAGAGTCATACTTTGTTCTAGTATCGAGTTGTAATCATTGAGTTGTAAATAAATAGAAGTGTGATGATCATCATTCAATAGAGCATTGTCCCAAAAAAAGAGAAAGGGCAAAGAAAAAAAAAGAAGGCCCAAAAAATATTAAAAAATAAAAAAAGAGAAAATAAAAAGGGGCAATGCCACTATCCTTTTTCCACACTTGTGCTTCAAAGTAGCACCATGTTCTTCATATAGCGAGTCTCATATATTGTGCTTCAAAGTAGCACCATGATCTTTATGATAGAGAGTCTCTTGTTGTGTCACTTTCATATACTAGTGGGAATTTTTCATTATAAAACTTGTCTTGTATATTCCAACAATGGGCCTCCTCAAGTGCCCTAGGTCTTCGTGAGCAAGCAAGTTGGATGCACACCCACTAGTTTCCTTTGTTGAGCTTTCATACATTTATAGCTCTAGTGCATCTGTTGCATGGCAATCCCTACTCCTTGCATTAACATCAATCGGTGGGCATCTCCATAGCCCATTGATTAGCCTCGTTGATGTAAGACTTTCTCCTTTTTTGTCTTCTCCACATAACCCCCTCATTATTCTATTCCACCCATAGTGCTATATCCATGGCTCGCGCTCATGTATTGCGTGAAAGTTTATAGGTTTGAGATTACTAAAGTATGAAACAATTGCTTGGCTTGTCATCAGGGTTGTGCATGACGAGAGCATTCTTGTGTGACGAAAATGGAGCATGACTAAACTATATGATTTTGTAGGGATGAACTTTCTTTGGCCATGTTATTTTGAGAAGACATAATTTCTTAGTAAGTATGCTTGAAGTATTATTATTTTTATGTCAATATGAACTTTTGTCTTGAATCTTTCGGATCTGAATATTCATATCACAAGTAAGAAGAATCACATTGAAATTATGCCAACTAGCATTCCACATCAAAAATTATCTTTTTATCATTTACCTACTCGAGGACGAGCAGGAATTAAGCTTGGGGATGCTTGATACGTCTCCAATGTATCTATAATTTTTGATTGCTCCATGCTATATTATCTACTGTTTTGGGCAATATTGGGCTTTATTTTCCACTTCTATATTATTTTTGGGACTAACCTATTAACCGGAGGCCCAGCCCAGATTTGCTGTTATGCCTATTTTAGTGTTTCGAAGAAAAGGAATATCAAACGGAGTCGAAACGGAATGAAATCAACTGGAGAAGTTATTTTTGGAAGGAAACCTACCGGATAGACTTGGACCCTACGTCAGAAGATGAAGGAGGAGCTCACGAGGGTAGGGGCGCGCCCCCTGCCTTGTGCCCCCCCTTCGGTCCGCCTACGTACCTCCTGCACCCATATATACCTACGTAACCTAAAATTTCCAAAACAGAGATTAGATCGGGAGTTCCGCCACTAGAAGCCTCCGTAGCCACCGAAAACCAATCTAGACCCGTTCCGGCACCCTGCCGGAGGGGGCAATCCTTCTCCGGTGGCCATCTTCATCATCCCGGTGCTCTCCATGACGAGGAGGGAGTAGTTCTCCCTCGGGGCTGAGGGTATGTACCAGTAGCTGTGTGTTTGATCTCTCTCTCTCTCTCATGTTCTTGAGATGATACGATCTTGATGTATCGCGAGCTTTGCTATTATATTTGGATCCTATGATGTTTCTTCCCCCCTCTACTCTCTTGTAATGAATTGAGTTTCCCCTTTGAAGTTATCTTATCGGATTGAGTCTTTAAAGATTTGAGAACACTTGATGTATGTCTTGCCGTGGATATCTGTGGTGACAATGGGATATCACGTGATTCACTTGATGTATGTTTTGGTGACCAACTTGCGGGTTCCGCCCATGAACCTATGCATAGGGGTTGGCACACTTTTTCGTCGTGATTCTCCGGTAGAACTTTGGGGCACTCTTTGAGGTTCTATGTGTTGGTTGAATAGATGAATCTGAGATTGTGTGATGCATATCATATAATCATGCCCATGGATACTTGAGGTGACATTGGAGTATCTAGGTGACATTAGGGTTTTGGTTGATTTGTATCTTAAGTTGTTATTCTAGTACAAACTCTAGGACTGTTTGTGACACTTATAGGAATAGCCCAATGGATTGATTGGAAAGAATAACTTTGAGGTGGTTTCGTACCCTACCATAATCTCTTCGTTCGTTCTCCGCTATTAGTGACTTTGGAGTGACTCTTTGTTGCATGTTGAGGGATAGTTTTATGATCCAATTATGTTAGTATTGTTGAGAGGACTTGCACTAGTGAAAGTATGAACCCTAGGCCTTATTTCCACGCATTGCAATACCGTTTACGCTCACTTTTATCATTAGTTACCTTGATGTTTTTATAATTTCAGATTACAAATACCTTTATCTACTATCCATATACCACTTGTATCACCATCTCTTCGCCGAACTAGTGCACCTATACAATTTACCATTATTTTGGGTGTGTTGGGGACACAAGAGACTCTTTGTTATTTGGTTGCGGGGTTGCTTGAGAGAGACCATCTTCATCCTACGCCTCCTACGGATTGATAAACCTTAGGTCATCCACTTGAGGGAAATTTGCTACTGTCCTACAAACCTCTGCACTTGGAGGCCCAACAACGTCTACAAGAAGAAGGTTGTGTAGTAGACATCATCGAGCCAGCACTCTTCAACCCGAAAGGTATCCGTAAAAAGCAATACGTACCACATGGGGTGATGAATGCTGTCTTCTCTTCGTGTTCCTTTGCCATGAAGATCTGGTGGTAGCCCGAGTAGGCGTCGAGGAATGATTACAGATCGCACCCGGCCGTGGAGTCAACAATCTAGTCAATGCACGACAACGGGAAGGGGTCCTTAGGACAAGCCTTATTGATATATCTGTAATCAATACACAACCTCCACTTCCCATTCGCCTTGCGCACCACCACCGGATTGGCCAACCATGTTGGATGGAGCACTCCTCTCACCAAGCCTGCCGCTTCTAACTTCCTGATCTCCTCTGTGATGAATTCCTGCCGTTCCAAAGCTTGCCTCCTGACATTCTGCCTAATGGGTCGCACATGGGCACAGACAGCGAGATGGTGCTCAATCACTTCCCTGGGAACGTCAAGGATGTCGGATGCTTGCCATGAAAACACATCGACATTTGCCCGCAGGAAAGTGACGAGCGCGCTTTCCTATTTGCTGTTGAGGGTGGAGCTTATGGTGAAAGCCCCTCCCGTGCCATCCTCCTTGACGGACACCCTCTTGGTCTCTGGTGGTGGAGCTCTGGATTTCTTGCTCTTGCTGGTGGAGCTCTCTGGCATGTCCTCGACGGTAGCACAACACTCCGAAGAGGTGCGCTTGCCGGAGTGGGTGCAAGAGGTCTTGCCGGTATTCTTCTTCCCTCCCGGGGCTTCAGTGGCAGGAGCAAGTGCCTTGGTGGCGGCTGCTGCAACTGCTTCTCGGTAGAGTTGGTCAGCACAGATTAGCGCGTCCTTCTTGTCGGAGGGGACGGTGATGATGGTCATCGGCCCAGGCATCTTCAGCATGTTGTGGGCGTAGTGCGACGCCGCCATGAACTTGGCTAGTGCCGGGCGGCCGAGGATCCCGTTGTAGGGCAAGGGGATCTCGGCTACATCGAAGACAATCCTCTTGGTCTTGGTCTCGTACTAGCTACCCTGACAAAAGTAGTCTTCGCCTGCGCAAAGCTCTGGTGATGACGCCGTCTTGGGCTCCACGCTGATCTCCATCTCGTAGTCCTCCTGGTCTTGGTCTCGTTGCACCTAAATGGCAACCTTTGCCTGATGCCTCGGTACTCCGCGGCTGCGCTTGCCCCCTTTGCACCAAAGAGGAAAGGAGGACACTGCGCGGGCTGGCACCCACCTGGCGCCCTTGGTCGTCATGGCTTGCATCATGGGCACCTCGTGAGGTACCCTGCCTTGATCTCTCCGCCTCCTCGTGAGCCAGCCTGACGAGGCCGCGCCTGAGGAAGCTCCATGTCGTCTGCCCCGCGAGGCTTGGCCCCTCGCGAGGGTCTTGGGTTTGTGTTGGTGAAGATGGGCCGTGCTGGGCCCCCCTTTGAGCCATGCCGCAGGCCGCAGGCAGGCAAGTCTGGGGACCCCCGTTCCCAGAACACCGACAGTAGCCCCCGGGCCCAAGGCGCGCCCGGACTTGGCCGTGTAGGGAGGCGGAAGGGCAAGGGTGAAGCGCCGTGGGCCCTAACAGCCTGCGGCCTTAGGCGCTGCGTGGTGGTTGGTTGGATGTGGGCGCCCTGGCAACCGCCGAGTTGATAAAGGAGCAGTGTCCCCCTAGGCTTTGCTTCTTGCTTTCTCCGGTCGCTGCTCAGATCCCCTTTCTTGCGCCTCTCCTTCCTTCCTCCAAACTTCACAGATCCACTCCGATCGTGTGACCTAGGAAGCCATGGTGCCTCGTTAGCCCCCGGCCGTAGCTTGGTACTCGTCTGCCCTGGACCCGCCGAACGTGTCGGAGGCGAGCCTTGCCCGGTTGCACCGGATGGCGACGGCGCGGGGCATCAACAGGGCGAAGGTGTTTAAATCCGGCTCCGCCACCCCTGAGGGTCAAGGGAGCACCTTCTATCCGCTCTTCGTAAGTGCCATTGCTGCTGGCCTGGTGCCTTCCTTCTCCGAGTTCTTCTTCTCTGTCCTCCGCCACTATAAGCTGCAAGCCCTGCATCTCCACCCCAACTCCGTCCTTCTCCTGGCAATCTTCGCCTATTACTGCGAGGCTCACGTAGGGGTGCAGCCCTCAGTGGCCTTGCTGCGCCACTACTTCTACCTCCGGACCTCTCGTGGTACTTCTTCCGTGTGCGCGAGCTTCGTCGCGTACAGTGGCGCCATTGCCATTTCGAACCCCGGGAAAAGGATTGAGGGCTTTAGGAGCAAGTGGGTCTTGGTGGATGCTGGGCGCATCCACCCTCGGCTGATCTTGCCCACGGAGCAGCCCACGAGCTCCAGCGATTGGGGTCGAGCGGAGCTCACGGACCCTCGCGCGAAGCTGATGTTGGAGAAGATGGACGCGGATCTGAGGCCGGCCAACTTGGCGGCGGCGAAGCTGACCGGTGCGTCACTGCTGAGGGAATTCCTGGAGCACCAGCTGGCCCCGCTTCGGCAGTACTCACTTCCAATGTGGAGGCCCCGCCCGAGCCCCGCGGCCTTAGCCGACGGAGATCTGGTTGCTTTCCTCCAATCTCTGGTCGGGGGCGATGTGGCGAGGTTGGCGGGCGCTCCTACGCCCTTGTTCCTTCGCGACGACTGGGAGCAGATAGTGGAGTCCATGCCCGTCTTCAACGGGGATGGGCCCGTGCCTGTGGAAACTCCCGAGGAACCGGTGGACGTGCCCTCCGACGACTCCAGCGAAGAGGAGGAAGGAGGGGAGCGGGGAAAAGGGCCTGACTCCGAGGCGACTGACGGAGAGTCGAGGGCTCCCCTCCCCCGGCGCAGGTCCCGCGTTCTCCGCATCTCTCCGAGCGATGACGACGAGGATGACGACGAAGACGACGACGAGGATAACGACGAGCAGGACGGCGGGAGCTCGCCCTCGATCCCGAAGAAGGACAGGACCGGGCTGATCTCCCGCGGGTCTGCCCCGGCCCCGGGGCGGACCGCAGATGCGCCTTCCGCCTCCAAGCTTCCCGAGGTTGACCCTTCCAGCCGGCTTTCAGGCTTCAAATTCGGCCGGAGGCCGCTTGAGCTCGCTGGCAACGACCCGTAAGCATTCGATTCTTGTCTTCATCTCTTGCTCTGCTTCTGAGGCTTGACGTCCGCATTTCTTGGATAGGCTGGCGCCCGTAGCAAAGAAGCCGAAGGGGGCTCCCGAGGTTCCATTCGTGGCAGCGCTTCTGCCCGTGAAGGAGGGTGACCGCGACGCATAGGCTTCTCCTGCCCGGTCGTCCTCGCGAGGACTGGCTGAGCCGGCTGGGGCGAGCTCAGCCCCCCGGCCCAAGTGGCTCCTGAGGTGCTCTTGCCTGCCACCGCCACTTCAGCTGTCGAGGCGCGGCAGACTCCGCCTCAGGGTGCTGCGGCCGCGCTCCCGCCTTCTCCTCCTACTCCACCGGCTGTTGTCTCTCCGACTCCTTCTGCCGTTCTGGATCGTGCTGTTGCTGAGCTGGACCGACTACGTCAGGATCTTCTTGGCGCCAACCCCCGCTTGGTGGCCGGGCGCTTGGAGCTGGCTTCAGGATGGGTTCGCTCCGACGCTTCGATTCGGGCGGCGCTGGTCCAGGCCTCGACGACATGCGATGAGGAGAAGCAGGCCATCCTTGAAGCGAAGGCTGCTCGTGATGCAGCCCTGGGGGAGGTGGTCGACGTCCGTGGCCGTTGCAAGGCGCTGGAGGGCGAACTGCAAGGTTTGCGGGACCAGCTCACGAACGAGGTCCGCCTTCGCCAAGAGCAGGAAGAAGGCGTGAAGGCTCATGAGGTGGCTCTCAAGGAGAGGGAGGTCAAGCTCAAGAAACGCCACGACCTCCTAGGTGCGCTGGAGCAGGAGTTGGGGGCGAGGAAGTCCAAGCTGGACGACGAGGCCCTGGTTCTTGCCGAGGACCGCGTGGCCTTCGCGGAGATGGAGGCGAGGGCTCGCGCCTCACTGAGGACGCTTTACGACAGCGGCCTGGAGAGCCCACTGGCTGGCTCCAAGGACGGCCCCGCCAAGCTGCTTCCCTTCTTGGTTCACGCTCTTGAAGATGTCGCCCTTGGCCTTGGCCCCACGGCCGAGGCCGAGGCACGTGTCCTGTCTTCTGTAGCACTAACGCGGGTCCTCACCCACATCTACCTTCGCGATCCCGGTGTCGACCTTGACAGCCTGCTGGAGCCAGTGAGCGGCGAGCGTGCCGCTGCCGCTGCTGAGGCCATGAATTGTCGTGCAGAGGCCCAGCTGGGGAAGTTCCGGGCCTTCAGCACCAAGCCGATGCAAGGCACTGCCGACTCCACCGCTCCGTGAGGCGTGCCCGATCCGCACTGCTCCACCGCCGACAAGTGACTCCGTCGCGGCTCCTGTCCTGCTTTTAATTCCTACACATGTATCATGCCTCGGGGAGGCGTTTAAACTTGCGTTTGGAATCGAGATAACAGTGTGGATTATAATATTTGCTTTTGAATTCCTTGAAATTTGCGCCTTTCCTTCCTACTTGCTTATGTTCTACGCCGGCAGAGCCCAGCCCCGCGCATGCCTCACCCAGCGTTGGTCCAGACCGGAAACCAGGACGGGGCCAAGGAGTGAGGGGCCACGTGACAAGTTAGGCTCCTGAGTCGCGATGCTCAGGAGTCCCCCTTGGTGCACGAACAGCAAGTAGGGAGGTGTGATGCGGGTGGATCTACCGTTCTACGTCTGTAGAGCCCGGGCGCGCGCGTACCTCACCCAGCGCTGGTCCCGACCGAAAACCAGGACGGGGCCACGGAGTGAGGGGCTACGTGACCAGTTAGGCCCATGAGTCGCGATGCTCAGGAGTCCCCCTTGACGCTCAAACGACCTTCATACCTTGGCTCCGCTCGGGGAGAGACACGCGACAAACCAGGCCCGGGGGGACCTGGCTGGGCGGCGTGCGTCTGGGTGTGACCCAGGCGCAGCCCCCGTGCCCAGCCCCCTCGCGCGGCACTCCCGAGGGGAGGCGTTACGATGAGGCTAGACACTAAGCTCTGGGCTCCCTGAGGTTGGTGCGGCCCGGGGGCCACCCTCAGTTGTTTATCACCAGCGCGGAGCATAGCGCTACCGTATGTGTACGGGCATAGCTGCTCCTCGGCAGTGTCGTCAGCCAGCGCGGAGCATGGTGCTTCGACTGGTACGTGGGAGGGGGCCCCCCTCCGGGAGGAGCCCCCAGGGCGTGTACAGCCCCGCCCTGACACGTGGCTGGCATGGTAGGGCCTAGCAAGGTGTATCTGGGCGCCCGTGAGCCAGCGTGGGACTCACGGGGCCCTACCTCTAGGCGGGTTGCGCCTGGCACTGGGCCTTATCTTGTGATGTGTCCCTGCAAATTTGGTTAGATGTCGGCACTCTACGTCCTTGGGTCCCGGCCCTCGAGCTGGTCTCAGCCATCGCTGGTATGCCAGGTCGCGATGCCATGGACAAGGCCAGAGGGTGAGGGCTGGAGAGCCAGTAACAGCCCTGAGTCGCGATGCTCAGGTACCCCCCCCCTTTAACGTGCAAGTGGTCGCCATGGAGAAGAAGAGGTGCCGTGGACCAGCATCAAATAATCAAGCATGGTGGGTCTAACGCATGATTGGAAATAACGCAAATGGGATACATGCCGCTGGGCCTGGCCCGAGCGGCTTGGGGATCATGCAGCCCGAGGGGCGCCCCCAACAGGGTAAGCTAACAACATGGAATAAAAAGGGATACACGCCGCAGGGACGGACCCACGCGGCCTGGGAATAATGCAGCCCTGGGGGGCGCTCCCAGCTGGAAACAAAACTCAAAAGACGTCACCTGATGATGTTGAGGATGAAGGAGCATTGATGTAGCAGGCTCGGTGGGCTGCGGGAGCCGATCCTCACGAGCCCCCAGGCCCAAGGGCCTCGGGAGGCTCCGGAGGCGCTGGCAGCTCCTCGCAGGCCATCTTCGTCCCTGCCTGGGCTGCGGAACGCCGTGCCTCTCGTGCCTCCGTGATGCCCCTCATGAGGCGCTGGTATGCGTCTGCCGCGCTTGGCAAGCCGTAAGGCATGCGAACGTAGCTGTGGGGTGGGCCTCTGCAGCGCCCCACTCGCGAGGGCCAGAGGCGCTCCAGAGAGGCGACTCGGTTGAGCCCTGGTATGTCGATGCAGACGCGCAGCCCACCATCCTCGCCTGGATGGGGAGCCACTACTGGTAGGCGGCGGCCGCCTTTCATGACTCTTGACTCCTGTAGCTCCTGAATGGCCTTGCTGACGAACTCCTGAAGGTCTGGATCTCCTTGCCTTGCTCCTTCTTGAGGGAAACGTGCTTCGAAACACGCCTCCATGTGGTGCCCAAGTGCCTCCCTCATGACCCTAGCTAGGTCGGTGGCCCTCCAAGCGAGAGCCCCCGAGCCCTGCCTGAGGAGGGCGCCGGGTGCACTTTCCTATGCGATGGAAGGAGGTTCCCCCTGGGCAGGCGCGGGCCCAGAGGGGCCTGCCTTCTGAGTGGTCGGGCCGGATGATGTCTTCTTCTTCTTAGGGGCGGTCTCGGGAGGCCTCCTGCTTCCATGATCCGGGTCTTCCAGTGACGCGGCCTGAAAGGCTCGTTCCAGGGAACACACCGCGTCCTTCTCTTCACATGGCACCGTGATGACTCCGCCGCTTCCTGGCATCTTGAGGATGTTGTAGCCGTGGTGAGTTACGACCATGAACTTGGCCAGCACTGGGTACCCAAGGATGGCGTTGTACGGCAGGAGAATGTCAGCAACGTCGAAGTCGATGAGCTCGGTGCGGTAGTTGTCGCGTGCCCCGAAGGTGACAGGGAGGCGGACCTGCCCAATCGGGACTGTGGAGCCGTCGGTGATACCGGAGAAAGGCTTGGTTGGCTGAAGCTGGCTGTAGGGCACTTGGAGGTTGTTGAATGTTTCCGCGAACAGGACATTGAGCCCTGCCCCGCCATCGATGAGGGTCTTGGTGATCACCACGTTGCTGATGATCGGGGAGCAAAGCATCGGGAGAACTCCGGCTGTAGGCGCACACTTGAGCTGATCTGCTGAGCTGAACGTGATGGCGCACGCCGACCACCTGAGAGGGCGCGTGGCTTCGAGCCTGGGGAGGACTGCGTTCACTTCGCGGGCGAATTGCTTGAAGACGTGCTGAGAGGCTGGGGCTTGTGCCCCGCCCAGGATGCAGGCGATCGCGCGCGGCTCCTGGAAGCCCCCAGCCCCCTCATCCTAGTGGCGGTCCTCGTTTCTCCTTGGCTGCGGCGGCAGCGGTGGGAGGCCTGCGTTGCCTTGCGGGCGATCCTCGTGAGGCTGATCCCTCCAGTCTCCCTCGCGAGGCTGATCCCTCCATCCTCTCTCGCAAGGAGGGTCTTGCCAGTGATCCTCGCGAGGTTGGTCGCGCCACCCTTGGCGCGGGCCACGGTCTTCCCAGCGTCCTGCGTTCCTTCCTCCTCCTCGACCGTAGCCCCGGTCACCGCAGTCGGGGCGACGGCCAATCCTTCCTTCTCGCACGGCTCGGAGTTCTTGACATTCATTGGTGTTGTGGGTGTGGAGGTCGTGGTACACACAGTACCGGCTGCCCTTGGATGGTTCGGGCTGATCTCTGCCCCGCTTGGTGTCTGGTTCTACCGCGAGCACGGCAGCCCCCTTGCGCTTCACATCCTTGGCCTTGGGCTTCTTCTCTTCTGGGTCTGCGGCAGGCAGCTCGAGGAGGGAGAGACGCCCTTCCTCATCCCTGGCGCACTTGGTTGCCAAGTTGAACAGCTCCAAGGAAGTGCACAGGTCTTCATGCATCGCCAGCTCCTCCTTCATCTTGACATCGCGCACGCCGTCGGAGAAGGCTGAGATGATGGCCTCCTCAGTCACCTTGGGAATCTTGAGGCGTGCGTTGTTGAAGCGCTGGATGTACTTTTGCAGGGTCTCCCCGGGTTGTTGCTTGATGCGGCGCATGTCGCTCACGGCGGGTGGCCGGTCGCGAGTGCCTTGGAAGTTGGCGATGAAGCGGGTGCGCATCTCATCCCAGGCGGAGATTGTGCCTGGAGCCAAGTTCAGGAGCCAGGTGCGGGCCCCGTCCTTGAGTGCCATGGGGAACCAGTTCGCCATGACCTTCTCGTCTCCGTTGGCAGCTTCGATGCCCAGCTCGTAGAGCTGGAGGAACTCCGCAGGGTCAGCCGTGCCGTCGTAGCGAGGAGGCAAGTCTGGCTTGAACTTGCCGGGCCACGCGACGCTGCGTAACTCGGCGGTGAAGGCGTGGCAGCCTGCTGTGGCCACGGGAGGCCTTGGATGACGGGGAGCTTTGGTCTTGCATGTCCCCACGCGCTGTAGCTGGGAGCAGCGCGGGGTCTTAACGCGCGGGAGTAGGAGCATGGTGCCGACGTGCTGGAGCAGGGAGCGCCCGGGCAGCTTCTTGTGGGCGAGGGACTTCTTGACAGCTCTGCTCTTGCTGCGCTGGTGCCTGACGGAGCGGGTTCCGCCCAGGGGCCACGCGCCTTGGATCCATGGCGCCTTCCTGAGGAGGAGGAGGTCGGGGCGCCGACGGAGCTTCATTGCCCGTGCGGGGCGGGGTGCGGTGCAGCGGAACGGACGGCGCAGGAGAGCCCCCTGCGGCGCGGACGAGTTTGGCGACACGGTCGAGCCATTCTTCATAGACGTCATCGACGGGACGATAGCGCAGGAGCTCATTCACCGCGATGAGTGCATCTCGAGCCTCCATGGGCGCGCGGAGCGCTCGGGACGAAGAACCAGCTGGGGTGAGCGAGGGAGTTGCGGTGTAGCTGTCTTGCTGCATGGACGGATGCTGGGACGATGCTTGCCGCTCGTCCCCCTCCGGGCCGGTGGCAGCGTTGACGGCAAGTGAGGGGGAACGGCGAGGACACCCGCCGACAGGGGCCGTCTGGGCGACGCGGGAAGCGAGTGCGGCCCGGCGCTCGGCGCGGGCCCGACGAGCGTCAGACATGGGCGTGATGGTCGGAGGAGAACGGGGTGGTGGAAGACGAATCCCGGCGCACCCCTACATGGCGCGCCAAATGTCGGATTTCGGGTTCCGGCAGACCCTTGAGGTTCGAACACTGGGGTGCACACAGAGATTTCGCCTCCTACCTGCCTGCACCCCTCCGCCTTGCTAGGATCTAAACTAAGGAAAGAACAACACAAGAGACACAGGGTTTATACTGGTTCGGGCCACAGTTGTGGTGTAATACCCTACTCCAGTGTGTGGTGTGGTGGATTGCCTCTTGGTCTGGTGATGATGAAGAATACAAGGAAGAACAGCCTCGCGAGGGTCTGTTCTTGGCTGGGGCGATGAACTGCTAGGAGGAGCTCAGTCACCCCCCTCTCTCTCTCTCTTTGTTTTGCCCTTCGGTCTCTCTCTGATCCTTGCCCCTCTGCCATCTTTGCTCTATGGGTGGCTGGTCCTATTTATAGAGGCCCTGTTCCTCTTCCCAAATATCGAGCGGGAAGGGAGCCAACAATGGCGGGCTAATTTGAAGGGGGACAGCTAGTACTAGCTACCCTGACAAAAGTAGTCTTCGCCTGCGCAAAGCTCTGGTGATGATGCCGTCTTGGGCTCCACGGTGATCTCCGTCTCGTAGTCCTCCTGGTCTTGGTCTCGTTGCACCGAAATGGCAACCTTTGCCTGATGCCTCGGTACTCCGCGGCTGTGCTTGCCCCCTTTGCACCAAAGAGGAAAGGAGGACACTGCGCAGGCTGGCACCCGCCGGGCGCCCTTGGTCGTCATGGCTTGCGTCATGGGCACCTCAGTGAGGTACCCCGCCTTGATCTCTCCGCCTCCTCGTGAGCCAGCCTGACGAGGCCGCGCCTGAGGAAGCTCCGTGTCGTCCGCCCCGCGAGGCTTGGCCCCTCGCGAGGGTCTTGGGTTTGTGTTGGTGAAGAAGGGCCGCGCTGGGCCCCCCTTTGAGCCACGCCGCAGGCCGCAGGCAAGCAAGTCTGGGGACCCCCGTTCCACGAATGCTGACAGATTCTGAGCGTCGAACGAGGGCTCCGCTGCTGTCATCTCACGCGCCCACTGTTTGAGCAGGCGGTGAGAAGTATGCAGCAAGGCGCCACCATCGATGCACATGGCCTCCGTAGCCTTCTGGAACTCATGCTCGCTGGACTCGTCGTCCTCGTCATGATCATCATCTTCCTGCTTCTTGTTGCGGCCCCGAGCGGGCCTCTCTTGCTGGTTATCCTTGCTGCGGCGACCTCCTTGGCCGCCACGCTTCTTGCCGGATCCTTCAGCGCCATCTTGGCCCTTCTCCTTGTCCCGCCTCTCATACTCGGCTTTTTGCTTTTCAGCAAGCAGCTCGACTTGTCGGCAGTTCTGGAGGTCGTGGCCTTTGGTGCGGTGTATCTTGCAGTACTACTTGTCGGAGCCCCCTGGCTTGTCGGCAGCCGCCAAGGCCCGGCAAGCGGCACACCCGGCAATCTCCTTGCCGGGGTCATCTTCCTTGGCCTTCTTGGTGGCGCCGGTGTCGTCGGATCCCTTGACGGCAAGCACGGTCTTGCCTTTGCGCTTCCTGTTGCGACGCCGGTGTCTTCGTCGGTAGAGTCAGTTTCCGCGCCGGCGTCTTCACTGGGGTACTTCCTCCCCTCTTCTTCCCGAGTGCATCTATCGGCCCGAACGTAAAGCTCGGCACATCCTTGACCTTGTTCATTGCCAGCTCTTCACGCATCTTGCTGTTGCGCACATTCTGATGGAATGCGCTGATCACGGCGGCAGGGAGAACATCTGGGATGTTGTATTGCACTCGGCTGAACCTCTGTATGTACTTGCATAGGTTTTCACCTTCCTTCTGGGGAATGATATGCAAATCACTCGCCTGGCCATGAGCTTGGTGGCCTCCAGTAAAGGCACCAATGAACTCATGACACAGGTCCGACCAAGAAGAAATGGAATCCGCCGGCAAGTGCATCAACCAAGACATGTCATTGGGTTTCAGGGCCAACGGGAACTAATTGGCAAGCACCTTATCGTCGCGAGCCCTAGCGGCTTGCATCGCGATGGTGTAGATGCTGAGGAATTCCGACGGGTGAGTCTTGCCATTGTACTTCTCGCCGACATCGGGCTTGAACGTGCGGTGGGACGGCCACTGGAACTGCCGCAGCTCACGGGTAAAGGCGGGGCAACCCACCTCATAAGGTAGGCCACCGGAGCCTCCTGGCGCTAGGCGGTTCATGGCGGGCCCCGCCCGCCTATCTGACAAGTGGCGTGTATCGCGTCGGTGCTCGATGGTGGTTCGAGTGTCTTCATGGGCTCGCTCCTGAAGAACCTAGCGTTGGTCGCAGTGGGTCCGTGGATGGGATGATGCTATGGAAATGTTATCACAAGCATCATCACAACGGACCGATATCCACGATGGCTGGCGTGGAGGAGGAGAGTGCACCATGGCCGCGGCGCCTCCAGCCCCTCCACCACTGGCGTGCAGTGGCTCGATGGAGCACCGGACTGAGGGCCCAGCCGGCCGTGGCTCGTCTTTGTTGGCGACACCGACGAGGCTCCGGATAGTGGCTCTCCACTCATTGAGCTTCTCCGCAGCAGGAGGGAAGTCGAGGAGCAGTTGCGCGCGCGCCAAAGCTTCTGCTGGCGTGGGTGGCGGTGAAAGCTGCGTGAACCGTGGCGCGCTTCGACTCCTAACCATATTAGAAGGAGCTCAGTCACGACCCGGCGGCTGTGTGCCATTTTTGCCAGCACTTCGGCGGGCATGTTGGCCTCCTTCGTCTCACAAATGACGCACATGACTCTTCCCACAGCGGTGTCCAGGGTCACCGCCGTGGTGACGCTGCTCGTCGTGCACAACCTGGGAAGAGCATGCCGTGGGCGCCAGGGTGGGCGTCTTGGAGGTCGCCGCGCCACCCGTGGGTGGCACGGCGATGCCCCCGGAGGGCCCCGCGCCGCCTGCGGGGGGGCCAACTCCATCTCTGGATTTTGCGGCGTGCGGCCCGTCGTCTTGCGCACGAACGACGCCGCTCGCCAGGCTTTGACTGCAGAGCGATGTTGGTGCTCGCGGGCCGCGCCTCGGGTCCTCTCCGTGACTGGCCCGCTGCTCGCCCACACCGGTACGGGCCGTTCGGCTCCCGATGAACTGACCGCCGTGGCCGCCTTCTTCTTGGGAGCCATGACGATGAAGCACCGCTAGGCTAACTGCCAGACTGGATTTTCACAACTGCACCCCCCTACCTGGCGCGCCAAAGATGTCGGTGGAAACGACACCTATGGGGTCACTAGGATCCCTTCTACGGTTGGCGAGCGCGAGGTTGTGCAAAGAGCGGGTCTGACAGGAAGCACACAGAACGTTTACCCAGGTTCAGGCCGCGAAGATGCGTAATACCCTAGTCCTTCTTTGGTGGATGTATTTTAGTGTTCTTGTGTTCTTGAGCTAGCTACGGGGTGCAACTTTCCCAAAAGAGCCGAATCCCCCACCTGATCGCCTCGGGCCTCCTTTTATAGGAAAAAGGGGGTTGCCACAGTGGCACACAGGAGGTGGAAAGGTCTACAGTCGATAAGCCTATCCTCTGGGACCGTCGGATAAACACATTTAATGCGCCACCGACGTGCCCCCTTGCTTTATCGGGGACGCCAGGGAAGCACGTCCCAGCCATCGCCGCCTCGCTTGGCCTCGGCACGCGTTCGAGCTGATGAGGCATCGGGGCGCCACGTTGGCTGGCTGCTAGGCTGGCGCGGTGGTGGAGCCTTCATGAAGGGTCGCATGCCGCCACGTAGGTGCTTGCTGAGTCGATGTAAAGGCCGCCCGTCGCCACGCAGGTGCCTGCTCAGCTGGTTGAGCTACCAACTGCTTTGGGACGATGGTGGAGTCTTGGCTGGCCCGGGCCTGGCAGTGGCCCTGCTGATGCCCTCGGCAAGGGTCTTGCCGTGGCGTTGCAGTCATCCCCGGCGAGAGTCTTGCCAGGGGTCTTGTGGATTTCCTCGGCTAGGATCCCGCCGAGGGTCGCCGTCTTCTGGTCCTCATCTGATCTCACATGTTTATAATCTTGACAAAGATTTGCATGCCACCACAGAGGCAACTCCCAAGCCTTGGTTCCAATGTAGTTGGTTGGGTTGGAGCCTGTGGGCTCAAGGGTGGCTTGCTCCACTGGCATCGGGCAAGTTGCCCCGGCAAGGCTCTTGCCGGGGCTGCGGAGGCTGCCTCGGCAAGGATCTTGCCGAGGGATTCCACCTTGCCCTATTGCTCTCTTGCGCTTCTGGTCTTAGCGTTGTCTTGGTTGTCTCGTGCTTCGGCTTCTCTCTGGCTTCCCTCCTCTTCCCTACTAAGTGTGGCCGTGGTGCACGGCTCTGACTTCCCGTGCACAAGTAAAGGGGTCAAAAGAAGAGCCCCTACTTTTGTACACCGATAGAGTGGTATGGTAATCCTGTTCTGGAGGTCATGTTACATGACCATGACGAACCTACGAACTATGAGGAAGCAATGATGAGCCCAGATTCCGCAAAATGGCTTGAGGCCATGAAATCTGAGATGGGATCCATGTATGAGAACAAAGTATAGATGAGGGAGTCCTGGATTAGGGGGTCTTCGGACAGCTGGACTATATCCTTTGGCCGGACTGTTGCACTATGAAGATACAAGATTGAAGACTTTGTCCCGTGTCCGGATGGGACTCTACTTGGGGTGGAAGGCAAGCTAGGCAATACGGATATGGATATCTCCTCCTTGGTAACCGACCTTGTGTAACCCTAGCCCCCCTCCGGTGTCTATATAAACCGGAGGGTTTTAGTCCGTAGGACAACATACAATCATACCATAGGCTAGCTTCTAGGGTTTAGCCTCTTCGATCTCGTGGTAGATCAAATCTTGTAATACTCATATCATCAAGGACAATCAAGCAGGACGTAGGGTATTACCTCTACCAAGTGGGCCCGAACCTGGGTAGACATCATGTCCCCTGCCTCCTGTTACCATCTGCCTTAGACGCACAGTTTGGGACCCCCTACCTGAGATCCGCCGGTTTTGACACCGACATTGGTGCTTTCATTGAGAGTTCCACTGTGTCGTCACCATAAGGCTCGATGGATCCTTCGATCATCGCTAGAGATGCGGTCCAGGGTGAGGCTTTCCTCCCCGGACAGATCTTCATTTTCGGACGCTTCGCACTACGGGCCAATTCGCTTGGCCATCAGGAGAAGATTAAGAGCTACACCCCTGGCCATCAGTTCAGATTTGGAAACTTGAACTACACGACCGATATTCACAGAGACTTGATCTTCGACGGATTCGAGCCCATGCCGGACACGCCGCGCAGTCAGGACGAGCAAGACGTAACTCTACTGTCGGACAGTGTTTGGGAGATCACATCCGCAGCTACTCCGGCCTTTAATCTGGAGCAAGTCGCGCCATCCGAGAGCAGAGGGATGGACCCCGCCATGGAGGCCGCACTCTCAGTAGCGATAGAGCCGGATACTGACTTCACCCCTTACGAGAGCCGTGTTGTCGAACCACTGGATTCATCCTCGGCCACGGACTCCGAGCTGCTCGTATCCGTGCCCGTAGAGTCCGACTGGGCGCCGATCATGGAGTTCACCTCCACGGATATCTTTCAGCACTCACCTTTTGGAGATGTGCTAAATTCATCAAGGTCTCTCTCCCTGTTAGGAGAACCTTGGTCGAACTATGTCCAGCTAGAATGGGATGCGGACAACGAAGAAATTCACTGCCCACCCAGCACCCACTTAGTAGCCACTGTCGACGACTTAACCGACATGCTTGACTTCGGCTCCGAAGACTTCAATGGTATGGACGGCGAAGCCGGAGACGAACAGGATCCACCGCCCTCGGGGCACTGGACCGCCACCTCATCATATGATATATATATATATATGGTGGACACCCCCAAAGAAGCCAATGGCGAGGAGAAAGCGGAGGATGACCCCTCCAGGAAGCAACCCAAGCGCCGACCTCAGTGGCGCCGCTCTATGTACCGCCACAGTAAGAGCAGTGATACCGGCATAGGAGATAATAACACTCCGGATAGCGCCGAAGACAACAACAATCCCCACCAGCACGGCGAAGAGCTAGAGGACGAACAAGCTAGCCCTCCATAGCAGGCAACAGATGGAAAACCAGAGGAGGACAATTACATGCCTCTCTCCGAAGACGAGGCGAGCCTCGGCGACGACGAATTTATCGTGCCTGAGGACCCCATCGAGCAAGAGTGCTTCAAGCACCGGCTTATGGCCACGGAAAATTGCCTAAAGAAGAAACAGCAACAGCTTCAAGCTGATAAAGACTTGCTAGCAGACATGTTGACCAAAGTCCTTGCGGCCAAGGAGCATGAACTCGAGCGCCCATCCAAGAGTTACCCAAAACGCAGGTTGCTACCTCACCTCGAGGAGGAAGCATTCAAACCTCATTCACTAGTATACAATGTGGCTGACCAGCCACTACGCGGCCGAGCTAGAGAGGCATTTCAGCCCAAAGTTCAGCTCGCACCCCGTCGCCACTCAGTCAAAGATACTAAGGCTTGGGGAAACACATAGGACCCGCGAGACATCTTGGATAGCAAGGCAAAAATTGCAAGGTCAATATACGGGACACGAACACGTGCGCCCACACGGGATGATGATCGTCGTGTCGGATACACCAAGAGTAAAATCCGGTCGGGCCGAATACAGCAGACAAGACTCATACGAACTACGTCGGGATATAGCACGGCACAGAGGCGCCGCACACCCCTTATGCTCCACCTATGAAGTCATGAATCATGAATTCCCGGAGGGTTTTAAACCCGTAAATATCGAATCATATGACGGCACAACAGATCCCGCTGTATGGATTCAGGATTTCCTCCTTCACATCCACATGGCTCGCGCTGACGATCTACATGCCATCAAGTACCTCCCACTGAAACTCAAAGGACCAGCTCTGCATTGGCTGAATAGCTTGCCAGCAGATTCTGTCGGTAGTTGGGAGGATTTGGAAGATGCATTTCTTGACAACTTCCAGGGCACTTATGTGCGGCCACCGGATGCTGATGACTTGAACCACATAACCCAGCAGCCAGGGGAATCGGCCAGACAATTCTGGACACGGTCCTGACCTAGAAAAATCAAATTTTAGACTGTCCATATGCAGAAGCCCTAGCAGCATTCAAACATAACATCCGCGACGAGTGGCTCGCCCTCCACCTCGGCCAGGAGAAGCCGAAATCTATGGCAGCCCTCACAACACTCATGACCCGCTTTTGCGCGGGCGAGGACAGCTGGTTGGCTCGCAGCAACAACACATCAAGGAATCCGGATACGTCGGATACCAAAGACGTTAACGGTAGGCAGCGTCGTAATAGGCCAAAGCGCCGCAATAACGGCGATAACACCGAAGATACGGCAGTCAACGCCGGATTCAAAGGCTCTAGATCCGGTCAGCAGAAAAAGCCATTCAAAAGAAATACTCTGGCTCCGTCCAGTTTGGATCGCATACTGGATCGCTCGTGTCAAATCCACGGCACCCCTGAAAAGCCAGCCAATCACACCAACAGAGAATGCTGGGTGTTCAAGCAGGCCGGCAAGTTAAATGCCAAAAACAATGACAAGGGGCTGCATAGCAATGACGAGGAGGAGCCCCGGCCACCGAACCCAGGGGGACAGAAGGGGTTTCCCCCACAAGTAAAGACATTAAGCATGATATACGCAACCCACATTCCCAAGAGGGAGTAGAAGCATGCACTAAGGGACGTCTACGCGATGGAGCCCGTCGCCCCGAAGTTCAACCCATGGTCTGCTTGTCCGATCACCTTCGATCGCAGGGACCACCCCACTAGCATCTGTCATGGTGGATCTGACGCACTGGTCCTAGACCCCATCATTGACGGATTTCATCTCACTCGAGTCCTTATGGACGGCGGCAGCAGCCTGAACCTGCTTTATCAGGATACAGTGCGAAAAATGGGTATCGATCCCTCAAGGATCAAACCTAGCAAAACCACCTTTAAAGGTGTCATCCTAGGTGTAGAGGCCCATTGCACACACTCAATCACACTGGAAGTGGTCTTCGGATCACCGGATAACTTCCGAAGCGAAGAGTTAATCTTCGACATCGTCCCGTTTCGCAGTGGCTATCATGCACTGCTCGGACGGACATCATTTGCAAAATTCAATGCAGTGCCGCATTACGCATACCTCAAGCTCAAGATGTAAGGTCCTCACGGGGTCATAATAGTAAATGGAAACACAGAACGCTCGCTCCATACGGAAGAGCACACTGCAGCCCTTGTAGTAGAGGCACAAAGCAGCCTGTTCAGACAGACCACTCATTTGGCGTTACAGCCCCCGGACACCTTCAAGCGAGTCCGGAATAATCTGCAATAGGATCGCCTGGCGCGATCTGCGCTCGCCTAGCAATTCAGCCCCCATCCCAGTCCCCGTGCAGCGACAAAATTCGTGCCGCGCAAACATAACTATGCATTGAAAATACCATGGACATAGGCGGGGGCACAATCAGGACACGCCCCGCATTGTGGCTTAACCACACCAGGGGCTGTATACCGACATTCCTTTTCTCTTTCAGGGCCTAACTCTTCGGAAGGCCTTTCTGGCAGTACGACTACCGGACACATTCCAGAAGCAACAACCGAGGCGGCAAGAAGCTAAGATGAACACGGGAACCGCCAGGTGGTCTCTAGTAATACTTGATATACCCGGTTTTCACTCTTTATGCATAGCTCTCCTTGGATGGGACATTTCGAATTGTCCTACTTTCAGCTTGTTGCACTACTTGTACCAGTACACTTCGACGTATTATTCAAATAACAATGCATATTATTAATCTATCATTGCATTATTTAAGTTTTTCTCTTTATCTTATATGTCCATTTACGACATTCCGCACCTGCACGCTCGGGTACGGTCAGTACGCCAGGGGCTCTCATTTACCTCGTAATACGGCGCAAGAAGTCCGAACACTTTCGACAGTGCGGCACCCCCAACTTATAGCATTATATGCATCAGCTCCGAATCATGTCTTGGGTCAAATGTTGGGTTGCCCGGCTCCCATTCTTTGGTACCTTACGTTCCGCTATATCGGCTAAGGTAGTAGTGGGAGAACTACTGTGATTGTGTCCCAGTTCTTCCAGATGAGCACCTCAGTAGAGAAAGCCAAAAACTGACTGTCATGATAAGGCGAGAGACTGGTCGCTGTTCGACAGGTCTAAACTCCTTAAAGACTTTTTCTGCTTTAGGCGAGGAGTCGGCCTTGTCCGGCTTAGGCGTGTATAGCGCCCCAAATTCGGCCTTCCGAATACTAGGGGCTTCGCCAAAAATTTAAAATCATAGACTTCTATGGCTAAGTGAGAGTGTTAAAGCATTATAGTCTGATTGCCTGGTTTGTTGCGCTGAGCACCTCCCTCGAAGGACACAAAATTGCGGTAAAGAGTGTTCAGATTTACCGCGAACACCCCAGTACTAGTTACATGGGGGCAGAAGCCGACGACTGGCCAACTCTTAGATTTTATAAACGTCCGCACAGAAGGTAATATTTTTAATTAAGAAAGTGTCGCATGGCGCAAAAGAACTCGTTTCATATTACAGGATCACATGGGCATGTTCATTCCAAAATTACATCCTTGGCACACTCATCTGCCACTAAGAGGGAACCCTTCAGGATGCTCTCATGGTAATTCTCGGGGCGGCGATGCTCCTTGCCCTCCGGCGGCCCCTCCTTCAC